>NW_006921641.1:7821027-7830346 GCF_000298275.1 Orycteropus afer afer | reverse complement strand
TGGCACAATGCAATGTTATGGGAGGTTCACTCTCAGCTGCTTAGAATTCTGTGGTTATGACTGGTTGGTTTGGCCACTCTGCCAAGCTCAAAAGGAGGCTTCCTAGAGGCAGAACTCTCTCTGACTGCTGGTTGAGGAAGACGTGCTGCTGAAAGAGACACGCGTTTTGGAAAGAGACACGTGCTGCTGGGAAAGAGATGCAAGAGACATGTGTTGCTGAGTAAGACACCAAGGGACATGCACTACTGGAGGAGTGACTGTGAGAGACTTGGCTGAGAGATGGTGGTCTTGGAGAGAGACTGAGCTTTTTTCCTGAACTTGAATTGTAGCCTGGTGCTTCCCTAGTAAACTCCATAATCTGTGAATTCTGTGTGGCCACTGCAGTGAATTATCAAACCCAGGAGAGAGGTGGTGGGTGCTTTGGGAGAAAGGACTGGAGGTTGGAGAAAGGGCTGGAGGGAGGCAGCATGTCTGGCCTTGTAGGAATAGACCTTGGGTTATTGCTGGTAATCCTGTCTTCCTCTTGTAGGGTTAGAGGAGGTTGGAATATGTGGCCTCCTTGCAGTTTTTGCAATAATATATTAAAGCATGTGAGAAAGTCTGCAGATAATAAATGTATTTAGCCACAATTTTATTTTTTAATCTGTTCATATCTTCACAACTAGATCATAAGCCCCATGAGAGCATAGACATTGCTTGGTTCTCTACTGTAATCCCAGTGCCTACAATAGAGTTAGGTACATAGCAGTAGTTCAAAAAATGGGTATTGAGAAAATGAATGAATGAGTATTGAAAGTGAATATACTTTAGAAACTGCTTTTCTTAGAATCATACATATGAGATAATCTACATACATATACATATGAGGTAGATCACAAAAGCTGGTCTGGTTCAAAGATAGGAGAGAATAGTGGCTTGGATTCCATTAAAGTTACTTTCACTGAGATTGATTGCCAAACCAAGAAAAAGCAGCTCAGTTACTCACAAAACCAAGAGCACAAGAGAGTTCGAGCAGTTCCCTGTAACTACCCAAAATTCAGTGATGTGTGCAGCCCTCATAGAATCAGATAATAGCAGTGTCTCAAACTTTAATGTGCATAGGAGCCACATGGAGCCCTTGTTAAAATGCAGATTATGAATCAATAGGTCTTAGAAGGATGAGAACTAAAGCTGTGTGTTTCTAATAAGTCCCAGGTGACACGATACAGTTGGTATATGGATCACACTTTGAATAACAAATGACAGCGGATTCTTGGGTTTGGGGTTGTCAGTACTCATAGGTCTATCCTAAAACTATGTAAGAAAATTCTTGCTGCATCACAGAGATGTCTTTTCTGTTCTGTTTCTTACAGGATCATCGGTCCCCCAGCAAGCTGGCCAAGACCCACCACACTCATGGAACAAATTCAACCTGCTTTTTTGGACTAACATTTACCCACACCGTGTAAACTCCTCAGCCAAACTTGTCAACTAGAGTTCCTAAAAATGATTTTTCCTTTGGGTTAAGATATGGGCCTTTATAATGCAAATACTGTAGAAACAATATACTAAGTAGCTATCAATCATTAACTTGATAATACTCCACCAAATCCATTGCCATCGAGTCAGATCCTACTCACAACGACCCCGCCTTGGGTTTCTGAGGTGGTATCACTACAAAAGGAGGTTGCCCAACCTTCCTTCCAAGGAGTGGCTGGTGAGTTTGAACCACCAACCTTCTGGTTAGCAGTCAAATGCCTTAGGCACTACACCACTAGAGCTCCCAAAATTTCCCTTCTAAGGCTTAGATGAATTAAGATGGTAAAAGGAAATAAGGTTTCTAAAAAACAATAGCTTGCAAGTTCAAATGTTCCTGCAAACTCTACCTGAAATTTATTAAAAATAAAGATTCCTATTGAAAATCCAGAACAAAATCCATACATCAGTGGTCAACTGACTTCCAACAAGGGTGCTAAATCTATTGAATAAGGAAATAACAGTCTCTTCAGTAAATGGTACAGGCAAAATTGGATTTGCACATGCAGAAAAATGAAACAAGATCCATATCTCACACCATACAAAAAAAAACTAATTCAAAATGGATTGAGATTTAACTGTTAAATCTAAAACCATAAAGTTCATGAAAGAAAATATAGGGGCAAAACCATAGGACCTAATTTTTTTTTCAATAATTGTTTATGAAACATAGCAATAAATGCACCAGCAGCAAAAACAAAATAGATAATTGATACCTGATAGAAATTAAATGCTTATGTTCATCACAATATTTTTTATGAAAAAAGTAAAAAGGTATCCTACAGACTAGGGAAAAAATCTTCAAGAGTAATATATCCAATTAGGGTCTGAAATAATATAACTCATAAAAAAATAAACAAAGGACATTAACTGACACTTTGCTGAAGATGATATTCAAATGGCCCACAAACACATGAAAAGATGTTCACCATCTTTAGCCATTAGAGAGATGCAAATCAAAACCACAATGAGATATCATTTCACTCCCAGTACAATGACTAAGATTAAACCAAACAAACAAACAAACAGAAAATAACAAATGTTGGTGAGGATGTGGGGAGACTGGAACCCTTATCTATTGTTAATGAGAATGCAAAATGGTACAGTCATTGTGGAAAACAGTGTTGTGGTTCCTCAAAAACCTAAACACAAAATTACCATATGACCCAGAAACCTATTGCTAAGAATACACCTGAGGGACTTAAAAGCACTTATACACGAACACACATATGTATACCAGTGTTCACTGCAGCACTATTCACTATAGCCAAAAGTTGGAAACAACCTAAACGCCCATTAATAAATGAATGGGTAAACAAAATGTGGTACATACATACAATGGAATACTCAGCCAGAAAGAGAAATGAAGTCCTAATATATGTTATAGCATGGAGTTTAATCACAAAAGAACAAATATTGTATGATCTCAGTTATATAAAAAGTAGATGTATAGAGACAAAAGTTTATTAGTGATTACCAAGGTCAAAAAACAAAGGAAAATGGAGAAATTTTGCTTACAGAATACTGAGTTTCTGTCTATGATAATAGAAAATTTGCATTGATAAAGGATAAAGGTACAGCTGATTAATGTAATTGATGTCAATGAGTCATACATCTGTAAAAAGTTGAATTGGCAAATGTTGTGTGATAGATTTACAACAACAACAAAAAGAGCAGCTGCTGAGGCTGTTTATGTACAACCAAATACCTCACAGGTTTTGGTTTCTTGGTTTGGAGGTTTCGAGTCATGTGACATGACAGGTACTTGGCCTAATATCATTTTTAGTGCTTCTGTTTTTCCTGCTAGTTTGTTGCATGGTGCCGTGAGTCTTAAAGGCTTGCAAGAGGCCATCCAAGGTACAACAATTAGTCTCTATTTGCCTGGAGCAGCAGAGGAAGAGAGACTCAGAAATAGAAAGAGAAAATGGAATGTGTGGCTAAGTGCCTCTATGAACAAATGCATCCTATCCTATGAGACCAGAACTGGATAGTGCCCCATCTACTTTTACTGAACATTTTTATCAAAGATTCTATAGAAAAATTCTGACCAAAGGGGAAAATATGCAGAGAATTCTAAATTGTCATGGAATCCAGACTTTCTGGAGCAATTGAGGCTCGATGAACCCCCAAAATTGTTGCCCTGAATCTTTAAACTATAAATCAAAAATGTTTCCTAAAGTCTTCTTTAAACCACATAATAGATTATCCTAATTATTAAAGAATGTTTGCCTTGATCAAGGTGCCCTTTTCAAGAACTGTCTGTAGTATCAAATTGACCACAGCAACTCCAAAGGCCAGATAGGAAGCTTAGAGTGCAGTGATTTTATGTTAACGAAAGAGGAACAATTGAGAACAGCTGCACAACTTGAAGAATGTAACTAATGTCCATGAATTGTACACGTAGAAATTGTTGAATCGATGCATATTTTGCTGTGTAAATTACAACAATTAAAAATATATGCAGATTCCTGAGCCACACCACAGAGATTCTGACTTAGCAGGTCTAGAGTGTTGCTGTTGCTGTTAGGTACTGTTGAGTGGGTTCTGACTCATAGCAACCCACGGACCACAGAACAAAACACTGTCTGATCCTGGGCCATCCTCACAATTGTTGCCATGCTTGAGCATCAGGGTATAGAGTGGTATACGTGGAATTAGCATTCTAGCAACCCTCTGGAGAAAGACTCTGTTAGAGGTTCTCTGAGCCAACCCTCTGCCATCAAAAAGTAGTTTAGAATACTTCAATATTTCCTTTTTTTTTTTTTGGCAGTGTGTGCTAAACTCTTTGGATTTTTTTTTAAATAACTTTTTAACTATAATTTGGGAGAAAGTTTACAAAGCAATTTGGTTTTCCATTCAAAAAGTTCATACACATTTTTTTTATTCATGACATTGATTGCAATCCCTGCAATGTAACACACTCTTCCCACTTCCTCCCTGTGTTTACTGCTTCCTTCCAGTATTCCTTACTTCCAATTTGCCTTTCTTCCAAACCTTTCCTACCCTGTGAGCTTTATCACTGGACAAATGCTTTTTGATTTCATATAATTTGTTCTTCTAAGGAATATGTATCTTCCGGGTGTTATTGTTCACATTATACCAAACTCAAATGAAACTCACTGCTATCAGTTGATTATGACTCATAGTGACCCACACTGGGTTTCCAAGGCTGTACATCTTTATGGAAGCAGACTGCCTCATCTTTCTTCTACAGATCAACTGGTGGGTTTGAACCACTGACCTTTTGATTAGCAGCCTTAACTACTACACAACCAGAGCTCCTTATATGTTCACCTTTATATCTGCCTATCATTTGGCTGAAAGTTGAGCCACAGGGGTGGCTTAAAGGGTTAAAAGCTGACTAAGGGCCATAGTTTTGGGGGTTCTACCAATGTGATTTGGATGAAGGTTTATACAGAAGATCAGTTTTCCATTCAATAATTCATACACATTTTGTTTCATGTCATTGATTGCAAGACCCACAAGGTAACATTATCCATCCCATTTCCTCCCTATTTTCTGTTACCATTCATCCTTCTTTCCTAACCTTTCTTGCCTTCTGAACTTTGTCTTTGGGTAATGCTACCCTTTTGATCTCAAATGGTTAATTATTCTAAGGAACTTGTACCTACCTAGTGTTGTTGTTCACCTTGTAGACCTTATTGTTTGGCTGAAAACTGAACCAAGTTGTTGAGTTCAGTTCCAGGCCTGAAGGGTGACAAGGGGCCATAGTCTCAGGGATTCAACCAGTCTCTATCTGACCAGTAAGCCTAGTCTTTTTTATGATATATATAGTTTTGTTCTACATTTTCTCCCACTCTATCCAGGGCCTCCTATTATGATTTTTTCAGAGCCATCAGAAGCGGAAGCCAGGCACCAACTAGTTCTTCTGGTCTAAGGTTCATATGGTCCATTGGTCCTTTGGACTAATTGTTTCCATATGTCTTTGATTTTCTTCACTCTTCTTTGCTCTGCACAGAGAGAGACCAATAGTTGTACCTTAGATGGCAACTTGGAAGGTTTTAAGACCCCAGTCACTATTCACCAAGGTAAGATGTAGGGCACTGACTTTGTGGACTATGTTATACCAATTGACCTTGATGTCCCCTGAAACTATGGCACAAAGCCCACAGACCTACTGATTCATTCCTTCAGGGTGTTTGGCTGTAGCGAAGAAATTTCCATAACTTTGCCTCCTATGTGCTTTACTATATTCAAAGATATATTTTCAGTACATATAAATACATAGGTAGAAACTCAGTCAAACCTATATATACTTGTGAATATAGTCCCATTCTCCTTCCCATTCCTGTTAAGTTGTGTGTCTATCTATGTATCCAATCATAGATTATTGTTATTACTGTTATCACAGGGTTGTGTGTTAACAGTATATGCCTTTTTGCTTTTAACTCTTGTGCTCCCCCAAGTGTCTTCTTTTGCCTTGATCATTTGTGCTGACCTTCCCTATTGTATACTGTCTTTCCCTTCACCCAAGTTAATGTGTGTCTACCTTCTACTTAGTGATTTACCCTTTCGTCTCCTCCCATCCCTGGTAACCTTCAAAGAATGTGTCTTTCTGTGAGTAAGACTTTTCTTGACTTTTTATAAAAGTAGTCTGATACAATATTTATCCTTTTGTGAATGACATTGTCACTCAGTATAATGTCCTCCAGGTTCATCCATGTTATGAAGTGTTTCACAGTGGAATACATTAAAGAATAACCAAGAATATTTTCTGAGTCTAATTCAGATGTCTACCAAAGTCACTCAACTCAATCTAGGCTCAAGCATCAATACTTTGTACTTGCCCAGTACAAATTTACTAAGCAACCTCATCATATAACTCTCTCAGGCTGCTCCTTACTGGACAAGTTCATTACTCATAAAAGGATTTAAATCTAAATTTACTGTGATATTGTTGAGTATTTATGGTCCTTGGGGAATGAAACAACAAAAAATGATATCATGTTTTGATATTTTTTTGGCTGCCATTATGATTTAACAAATTAAAAACTAAATAATTCTTTTTCTTTTTTCTTCTACATTTCATTAAAAAATGTATTGCTAGTCACTGGACAGAAGGATTCAGATAGATAAAATCCATTATAAGCTTAGGCAACAAAACTCAATCTTTGAAAAAATATAAATCATCACCATAATCATACTGCTTTTCTATCTTGTTTTTATGCCTCCTTATACTCATAGATTGCCTGCTGACTTTCAATTGGTGACAAAAGTAAAAATCTGTTAGATCCATCAGCTAGGCAGTGATTTTTCTTTGTCACTATGTCTTATTTTTAAGAAAGTAGAGTTGGTTAGTGTAATGGATTGAATGGTGGCCTCCCAAAAGATGTGTAAACATCCTAGCCCCCAGAACGTGTGAAGATGAATTTATCTGCAGATGTAATTAAGTTAAGGCTGTCAAGATTAGATCATCCTGGGTTATTTAGATGGGCTATAAATCTAATAACATGTGCCCTCTTAACATACACAGAGAGAAAAGTGGGAAGAAGGCCACATGGAGAAAAAAGATACAAATTGGAGTTACGCAGCCACAGCCAAGGAAAGAAATGCCTGAGACACCAAAAACTGGAAAAGGTGAGGTAAGAGTCTCCTCTAGAGCTTCTGGAAGAAGCGTGGCCCTTCAGATAACTTGATTTCAGACCTCTGACTCAAAGCTATGAGGGAGAGGAGTTCAGGTAAGATGGTGGAATAGGCAGTCAAACTACACAGACCCTCTTCAACAAAGAAAAGGGAAACCAATTAACACAGGTACAGAAGATAATCCTGGAGCCTTGAGCTTTGAAAGGAAGGATATCAGAGTGGACTAAACTCCAACTAGGAGAAGAACCTGCATGAAAACACCAAAAAAGCAGACATACAGAGCTATGGTCTATCAGCAATCCTGATGGCAAGATGGCTTGGATATTGCCAACTGGTGTTGTTGTTGTTGTTGTTACGTGCCTTTGAGTGGGGCCCGACTCATAGCAACTCCTCCTTGGGTTTCTGAGGCAGTATCACTACGGAAGTTAATTGCCCAACCTTCCTTCCAAGGAGTGGCTGGTGGGTTTGAACCAGCCTTCTGGTTAGCAGTCAAGTGCCTTTGGCACTATGCTACCAGAGCTCCTATGAAGAATAACATAGAATCTGCAAACCACTGCATAACATGGATGAACTTGGAGGACATTATGCTGAGTGAAATAAGTCAATCACAGAAGGACAAATATTGTATTAGCCCATTATTGTAAAAAGTCAAGGCAAGGTTTACATATGGAAGGAGATTTTCTTTGTTGGTTAACAGGGGGGTGGAAGGGGAGGAGAGGGGAGGGAACACTGTTAGATAGGTAGAGATGAGTATTGATTTGGGTGAAGAGAAAGGCAATGTACAGAATGTGAGTGATCAACAGGGTGGCATTGAGGAAGAGGAAGACATAGAGAGGTACACAGAAGGTACAGACAACAAAGATTAACCATTTTGCATATACAGTACTGTGTTGTCAGTGATGGCAAACATTGATCTATAGGTGATAGATGGGTGGACAGACTGAATGATTAGGTATGTCTACGTGGGGGTGGGGGGGTGCCCATGACCATGTATAGAGTTGGCAGACAATGTTTCTACACGTGTACTTTTATGTTCTGTAAGAATTTCCAGGAGTATAATAAAGCTGACAAGATTATAGTCACTTCTTCACCACTGCTAGCTACCCAGGGGGAGCAAGTAGTTGGACCTCTGGGCTAGGGACCATGGTCACAGGGGACATCAAACTCAATTGGCATAACATACTACACAAAACATGTTCCACATCCTACTTTGGTGAGTAGCAACCGGGATCTTAAAAGCTTGCAAGCAGCCATCTAGATGCAACGATAGGTCTCTCCTCATCCAGAACAAAGAAGAATGAAGAAAAACAAAGAGGCATGAACCTTTTAGTCCAAGGGACTGGTACATGGTGTAATTTGCAGCCTATATGACTATGAGATCAGAAGAACTAGATAGTGTCCAGCTACCATTGTCAACCACTAGGAGGGGGATCTATGTAGGAGCTCCTGGATAGAGCAAGAGAACAATGTGGAACAAAACTCAAAATCATTAAAAAAAAAAAAGGAATGAGGTTTGCTGGTCTGATAGAGCCTGATAGAACCACTGAGATTATGGTCCCTAGCTGCACTTCAGTGCTGTAATTGAACCCACTCTTGTGCCTTCCAGCCAAACAAAAGACAGGCATATGAGGTAAACATTTACACTAGGTAGAGACACTCCTTGAAGAGATCAATTATGGGAGAATAGAAGGGCTGTGTATGCACACGGAGACAGCTAGTGGGCAGGAATGCATGGGAGGGAAGGACACAGAGAAGAGGTAACTGTGGGGAGAAAGATGGCAGGGAGCTGTTGAACTGTGGGAAACTCCAGTCAATGTCATGAGACAAAGTATATGTGAGCTGTATGAATAATAAATTTGCTCTATCAACTTTCACCCAAATCACACACACACACACACACACACACACACACACACAAAAACAGCTATGAGAGAATACATTTCTATTGTTTTAAGCCATCAAGTTTGAGGTAACTTGTTACAACACTCTCAGAAACAAAGAGTTAACATTCTTTTGCTTCCTTGAAGAAAATCTAAGGAGCTCTTATCACCCAGTGGTTAAAGAATTTGGCTAAAAAGCAAAAGATTGGAGGTTTCAACACATCAGCTGCTCCACAGCAGAAAGATGTGACAGTCTGGTTCTGTAAAGATTTATAGTCTTGGAAACTCTGTGTGGGGAGCTCTACTCTGTCCTATAGGGT
>NW_006921641.1:7820283-7820927 GCF_000298275.1 Orycteropus afer afer | reverse complement strand
AAATGCATTATTGAAACCTACTTTTAAATTATAAATATCCAGTTATTTAATATTCTGATGCACTGGTTAAGCTCTTGGATGCTAACCATAAGGTTTGCAGTTCAAACTCACCAGCAGCTCCAAGGGACATAAAACCTGGAGATCTCCTCTCATACAGATTAAAAAATAAATAAAAACATAGGAAACCCTGTGAGGCAGTTCTACTCTGTCACACAGAGTTGCTATGATTCAGAATCAAATTGACAGCACACAACAACAAAAATTTATAGCATAAGTGGTTTCTCAGAGACAATCAAACACCTTGAGAGAGAGAATCACTGGGCCTGCCAACTCAGGACTATAGTCTTGAGGGACAGCATACTCAATTGGCACAACATATTACATAAAAGTCTCATTCTACAACCTACTTTGGTAAGTAGTGACTAGGGTCTTAAAATCTTTCAAGCAGCCATCAAAGATGCAACTATTGGTCTCCTCTCATCTGAAGCAAAGAATTATTGTTGTTGTTGTTGTTATATGCCGTCGAGTCAGCCCCGACTCATAGTGACTCCTCCTTGGGTTTCCAAGGCAGTATCACTAAGGAAGTAGGATTGCCCAACCTTCCTTCTGAGGAGTGGCTGGTGGGTTTGAACCGCCAGCCTTCT
>NW_006921641.1:7799260-7801036 GCF_000298275.1 Orycteropus afer afer | reverse complement strand
TATGCACAGGGAGACAGCTCAGGGCACAGGAGAGTATGGAGGGATAGACACTGGGAAGAGGTAACTATGGGGAGAAAGTGGGAGGGGAGCTGTTGCATTGTGGTAAACTGTGGTCAATGACATGTGACAAAGTGTATGTGAACTGCTGTATGGAAAGTGAATTTGTTCTGTAAATCTTCACCCAAATCACAATAAATTAAAAAAAAAAAAGATCCCAGCCACTACTTGCCAAAGTAGGATGTGGAACAATATTTGTGTGTAGTATGTTATGCCAACTGAGCTTGATATCCTCTGAGACCATGGTTCCGAGACCACAGGTCCAACTACTTGCTTCCTCTGGGTAGCTTCTGTGGCCAAGAAGTGACTACAATCTTGTCCCTTGTCAACTCTACTATATACCTGGACATTCTTACAGAACATACAAATACATTGTCTGCCAATCCTACACATGGTCTTGGACACACTCCCCACTGCAGACATACCTAATAGTTCAGTCTGTCCACCTATCTTTCCATCCATAGATCAATGCTTCCCTTCATTGACAATGCAGTAGTGTATGTGCAAAATGGTTCATCTTTGTTTTCTGTACCTCCCATGCATCTCTTTATGTCTTCCTCTTCTTCAATGCCATTGTGTTGATCACTTATGTTTAGTACATTGCCCTTCCCTTCACCCAAATCAATACTTGTCTCTACCTATCTAGCAGTGTTCTTCCCTTCCCCTCCCACCCATGGTAACCAACAAAGGAAATTTCCTTCCATGTATACACCCTTCCTTGACTTCTACAATAATGGACTAATACAATATTTGTCCTTCTGTGATTGACTTATTTCACTCGGCATAATGCCCTCCAAGTTTATCCATGTTATGCAGTGTTTTGCAGATTCTACATTATTCTTCAGGGTTGCATAGTATTCCATTGTGTGTTTGTACCATAGTTTGTTTTTCCATTCTCCTGTTGATGGGGACTCAGGTTGTTCCCATCTTTTTTCTATTGGAAATAGTGCTGTGATGAACATGGGTGTGCATGGCCAATTCTTTTTGACACAATGATTCTGTATTTCCTCCATCTTCTTTTGATGCTTACTGCATCATTTAATATTTTGCCCATAGAATCCTTCAATATTGCAACTCAAGGCTTACATTTTTTTTCTTCCATTCTTTTCCTGGGAAATGTCAAGGGTGTTCTTCCTATTGGGTTTTTTAACTCCAGGTCTTTGTACATTTTATTATAATAACAGATTTTGTCTTCTTGAGCTGGTCTTTGAAATCTTCTGTTCAGCTCCTTCATCTTGTCATTTCTTCCATTTGCTTCAGCTACTCTACATTCAAAAGCAAGTTTCAGAGTCTCTTCTGACATCCATTTTGGTCTTTTTTCTCTTTCCTGTCTTTTTTCTCTTTCCTGTCTTTTTAATGACCTTTTGCTTTCTTCATGTATCATTTTCTTGATGTCATCCCACAACTCATCTGGTCTTCAGTCACTGGCATTCAATGCATCCAATCTGTTCTTCAGATTGTCTCTAAATTGAGGTGGGAGATAATCAAGATTGTATTTTCACCTCTCCTGGACTTATTTTAATTTTCTTTTGCTTCAACTTGAATTTGTAAATGAGCAATTTATGGTCCATTCCACAGTAAACTCCTAGCCTTGTTGTGACTGATGATATTGAGCTTCTCCTTTGCCTCTTTCCACAGATGCAGTCAATCTGATTGTTGTGTATTCCATCTGGCAAGGTCCACATGTATAGCTGCCATTTATGTTGTTGGGAAAAAAAA
>NW_006921641.1:7794481-7799160 GCF_000298275.1 Orycteropus afer afer | reverse complement strand
GTTCTTCCAGTTTGTCCCTGGGATAGTATTACAGGTAGGCCACACCCCTGGGGAAACTCCCCCTAGACTGACCGGCCGCTTAGGACGCAGTCATGTGATCCATCATGGGAACCACCACTCACAAGTGGAGTCCAGCCAAGTTGACACATCTTCAACTATCACAAGTATGCAAGTAAAATCTTATTGAAGATAATTCAAAAACGGTTGCAGCAATATATTGACAGAGAACTTCTAGAAATGCAAGCTGGATTCTGAAGAAGACATGGAACAAGGGATATCATTGCTCATGTCAGCTGGATCTTGGCCCAAAGCAAAAATATCAGAAAGATATTTACTTGTGTTTTATTGAGTATGCAAAAGCATTTGATTGTGTGGATCACAATAAGTTGTGGATAACATTGAGAATGGGAATTCCAGAACACTTCATTGTACTCATGAGGAACCTGTACATAGACCAGGTGGCTGTCATTTGAATAGAGCAAGGGGACACTGCATGCTTTAAAATCAAGAAGGGAGTACAAAAGGATTGTATTCTTTCACCGTACTTATTCAATCTATATGCTAAGCAAATAATCCAAGAAACTGGACAATATGAAGAAGAATGTGGCATCAAGATTGGAGGAAGAATCATTAACAATCTGTGACACACAGATGACACAACTTTGCTTGCTAAAAGTGAGGATGATTTGAAGCACTTACTAATGAAGATTGAAGAATACAGTCTGCAGTATGGATTACATCTCAATATAAAGAAAACAAAAATCCTCACAACCGGACCAATAAAACATCACAATAAATGGAGAAAACATTGAAATTGTCAAAGGCTTCACATTGTTTGGTTCTACAATTGATGCCAATGTAAGGAGCAATCAGGACATCAGAGGATGTATAGCACTGGGCAAATCAGCTGAAAAGGACCTCCTTCAAGTGCTGAAGAGCAAAGATGTCTCTGCACTTGACACAATCCACAGTATTTTCAATTGCCTCATACGCATGTGAGAGCTGGACAATGAATAAGGAAGACCGACGAAAAGCTGATGCTTTTGAGTTGTGGTGCTGGTGAAGAATCCTGAAAGTGCCATGGACTGGTAAAAGAACTAACAGATTTGTCCTGAAGGAAGTGCAGCCAAAATGCTCCTTGGAAGCGAGAATGACCAGACTTCGTCTCACCTACTTTGGTCATGCTGTAAGAAGGGACCATTCCCTGGAGAAGAATGTCATGCTTGGTAATATGGAGGGTCGACGCAAGTGGGGAAGGCTCTCAATGAGATGGATTGACACAGTGGCTGCGGCGATGGGCTGAAGTACATACAGCAAGGATCATGGAACTGGCACGGGATAGGGAAGTCTTTCATTCTGCTGTGCATAGGGTTGCTATGAGTCAGAAATGACTCAGCAGCACCTAACAACAACAACAACATAAACATGTACTTATTTATTTCCTTAGGATAATGTCTTGGAAGTAGAATTATTTCATTTAAAGTTATACCTTTGGTTTCTTTGACATCTACTGTGCTCTCTTCCTTTTTGGCTCCAAATGTCACAGTTGTTATGGGGGCGGGGGGAGGGAGAGAGAGAGAGAGACAAAGTGATTAAAAAAAAAAAAGAGAGAATAAGACCAAAAGAAATCAAGACAAAAAATTATTTCTCACAAACCCTAATCTAACTCCAATTTTATTCCAGCTCTTTTGTGCCCAGTTCATAAATCATTTACTACTTCTTTGTATCACTGAATCTAGGCCTCAAGAAGAATCTGAAAATAATCACCAACCAGAGACTAGCCAAAATATTGGCATGGCATTCAATAATGACCATTCAGATTCTCATCATTTATTCTTCAGAAGCTTAAGATACAGCCATTTGTGGAAACAGATGAGAATCATTCTCTTCATCAACCCAGTAGACAAGGGCATTGATGGTGGTAGGGACACTATAAAATGTACAAAAATGCAAGTGATAACAAACATTAATCTATGGGTAAAGAGATGGATAGACAGGCTGAATGATCAGGTATGTCTAGGCAAAAGGTAATATACCCATGACCCTATACAAGGATGGCAGACAATATTTCTACATATGTATTTATATGTGCTGCAAGAATGTCGTATATAAAATAGAGCTAAAGGGGCAAAGATATTATAATTTCTTAACCACAGCCAGCCACCCTGAGGGGGCAAGTAGTTGGATTTAAGGAGCATGGTTGCAGGGCATATCAAGCTCAACTGGCATAACATTGTTCTACATCCTACTTTGGTGAGTGCCGACTAGGGTCTTAAAAGTTTGCAAGAGGCCATCTAGATGCAACAATAGGTCTTCCCTCATCCAGAACAAAGAAGAATGAAGAAAACCAAAGACACATGGAAACAATTAGTCCAAGGGACTAGTGGACCATGGGAACCTCAGCCACTATGATCATGAGACAAGAACTAGATGGTGCCTGGCTATCAGTGTCAACCACTTAGAAAGGGATCAGTGCAGGAGATTCTGGATAGAGTGGGAGAACAATGTGGAACAAAACTCAAAATCATTAAAAAAAAAAAAAAGACCTGTTTTATTGGTCTGACAGAGCGTGGTGAGACACCCAGAGACTATGGCCACTAGTTAACATTCAGGTCTGGAATTAAACTCACTCCTGTGGCTTTCAGCCAAACAATAGACAGAAATATAGGGTGAACATTTACATCAGGTAGATACACTCCTTAGAACAATCAATCATGGGATAACAGAAGGGCAGCATTTGTACAGGGAGATAGCTCAGGGGACAGGAATGGATAATTTAAAAAAAAAAGAAAAAAGCAATAAACAATCACATAATTTTAGCTGGAAAAAATTCTAGCCCAAATTTCCAGACAATTCTCCTGTCATATAAATTGGGGAATCATTGGAAATGTTTCTTTAAAAATTCAAGTCAGATCTAGATTTCAGTGTTTACCCTATTTTACCCCAATTCCACCAGGAAAAGTTGCTCAGCCCCACCTATGAGTTCACATGCACAAGTATTGAAAGTCCTGTAGATGAGCCACAAAAATTTATAGCACCACACACCGCAACTATGAAGGAAGAAATATAGTTGTAGCTAGAACACTTTCTGGGAGCTCTGGTGGCGTAGTGCCTAAGGCACTTGACTGGTAACCAGAAGGCTGGTGGTTCAAACCCACCATCTACTCCTCAGAAGGAAGGATGGGCAATCTACTTCCATAGTGATACTACCTCGGAAACCTAAGGAGGGGTCACTGTGAGATGGATCCAACTTGATGGCAATGGGTTTGGTTTTGGTTTTAGAACGCTTTTCCTGGAACAAAATTGTTATTTGCCTTTAGTGTGTAGCCTTCTGAAGTGATATTTTTTAAAAAACACTTTCATTAAAGTGTAAATTACATACACTAAAATTTACCCATTTAAAGTTTATTGTTCAAAAACTTCCTTCACACCCATGCACAGCAGTCCCTGGCCCTGCGGTCCTAGGCAATCACTGATCTACTTTCTGCAACCATCGTTTTGCCTTTTCCAGAATTCCATCTAAATGGAATCATACAGTATGGAGTGTGTTGTATATGGCTTTTTTCACTTCCCAGGATGTTTTTAAGATTCATCCATGTTGTTGGAGGTAACAGTTAATTCCTTGTTATTGCTGAGTAATATACCATTGTATAGATATTTCCTAGTTTTTTCACCCACTTACCAGTTGGTTGAGATATAGGTTATTTCCAATTTTAGGGTATAATGAATAATGTAGGTGCCCTTGTGGTGCAGTAATTAAAGCACTCAGCTATTAACCAAAAGGTCAGTAGTTCAAACCCACCAGCCACTCCACAGGAGAAAGATGTGGTAATATGTATCTGTAAAGATTTACAGCCTTGGAAACTCTATGGGGCAATTCTATTCTGTTCTTTTGGGTCACTGTGAGCTGGAATCAATTTGATGGCAATGGGTTTGGTTTGGGTTTATGAATAATGCTGCCATGCATAATCATGTGTTTTCATTTCTGGATTTATACCAATCAATAGAATTTCTGGGTAATATGTTAAATGTATGTCCACCTTTATTTTGATAAATAAATAAACTGCCTAATTTGTTTTGAAAAAGGCTACATCATTTTACATTCCCACTAGCAATATATGAGCATTTCAGTTGCTCTGTATTATTTCCAACATTTATTATTATCAGTCTTTCCAGCTATCCTTGAGAATATGAGTGTGTGTGTGTGTGTGTGTTTTTTTTTTTTTTTTTGCATTTCCCTAATGTCTAATGATATTTAGCATACTTTCATGTACTTCCTATAGTTGTTAGGTGCTCTCCAGTCAGTTCTGACTCACAGTGACCTTATGTACAATAGAACAAAATGTTGTCCACTCCTGCAACATTCTCACAATTGTTCCTATGTTTGAGCCCATTGTTACAGCCACTGTGCCAGTCCATCTCATTGAAGGTTTCTATTCACATATTTTCTTTGTGAAATGTCTTTTCAAATATTTCCCTGTTTTTAAAATTAGATTGCCCTCTTATTATTGAATTTAAAAGTTCTTTATACTTTTGTGGGAGCTCTGGTGGTATAGTGCCTAAGGCATTTGACTGCTAATCAGAAGGCTGGTGGTTCAATCCCACCAGCTGCTCCTCAGAAGGAAGGTTGGGCAATCTACTTCCACAGTGATACTGCCTTGGAAACCCAAGGAGGGGTC
>NW_006921641.1:7791925-7794120 GCF_000298275.1 Orycteropus afer afer | reverse complement strand
GTGAAATTTTACAAAACAGATTCATTTTACATTCAACAGTTCATACACATTTTGTTTTGTAACATTGGTTACATTCCCCATAGTGTAACAGCTCACCTCCTACTTCTCCCTGTGGTTACCCTTTCCCTGTGTCCTTCTTGCTTATGCATTCCTACCTCCCTACTTTTCTCCCTGCGTAAATGTTACCCTTCTGATCTCCTATGGTTGATCATTCTAAGGAATGCATCTCCCTGGTGTAAGTGTTCAGCTTGTAGGCTTATCTTTGTTGGACTAAGAATTAAGCCATGGTAATGAACTCATTTCCAGGTCAGAACCAAACCAAACTCACTGCCGTCAAGTTGATTCTGACTCATAGCGATCCCCATTGGGTTTCCAAGGTGGTAAATCTTTAAAGAAGTAGATTGCTCCATCTTCCTTCTGTGGAGTGGCTGGTGGGTTTGAACCACCAAACTTCTGGTTAGCAGTCAAACACCTTAGGTGCTACACCACCAGAGCTTAGAAGGGTGACTAGAGACCATAATTTCAGGAGTTTCACCAGTCTCTATAAGACCAGTAAGCCTAGTCTTTTTTATGATTTTGAGTTTTCTTCCACATTTCCCCCCACTCTATCTTTGCTGTTGTTAGGTGCTGTCGAGTTGACTCTGACTCACAGCAACCCTATGTACAAAAGAATGAAACACTCTCCAGTCCTGCACCATCCTCACAATCCTTGCTATGCTTGAGCCCATCATTGCAACCACTATGTCAGTCCATCTCATTGAAGGTCTTCCCCTTCTTCGCTGACCCTCTACTTTACCAAGCATGATAGCCTTCTCCAGGGAATGGTGCCTTCTGATAACATGACCAAAGTAGGTGAGACAAAATCTGGCCATTATCACTTCCAAGGAGCATTGTGGCTACACTTCTTCCAGGACACGTTTGTTAGTTCTTCTGACAGTCCATGGTATTTTCAGAATACCATCATCTTCACCAGAACCACAATTCAAAGCATCAACTCTTCTTTGGTCTTCCTTATTCATTGTCCTGCTTTCACATGCATATGAGGCAATTGAGAACACCATGGCTTAGGTTAGGCTCACCTTAGTCTTCAAAGTGAAGTCTTTGCTTCTTAACACTTCCAACAGGTCTTTTGCAGCAGATTTTCCCAGTGCAAGAAGATGTCTCATTTCCTCACTGCTGCTTCCATGTGTGTTGAACGTGGATCCAAAGAAAATGAAATCCCTCACAACCTCAATCTTCTCTCCATTTATCAGGATGTTGCTTATTGTTCCAGTTGTGAGGATTTTCATTTTCTTTATGTTGAGGTGTAACCCACACTGAAGACTGAAGTCTTTGACTTTCATCAGTAAGTGCTTTAAGTCATCTTCACTTTCAGCAAGCAAGGTTGTGTCATGTGCATACTGGAGGTTGTTAATGAGTCTTCCTTCAATCCTGACACCACAGTCTTCTTCATATAGTCCAGATTCTCAGATTATTTACTCAGCATACAGACTGGATTAGTCTGGTGAAAGGATACAACCCTGATGTGCAGCCTTCCTTATTTTAAACCATGTAGGAGTAGTCCCTTGTTGTTTAAACAACAGCTTCTTGGTCTTTTTACAGGTTCCTCATGAGCATCAAGTGCTCAGGAATTCCCATTCTTTGCAATGTTATCTATAATTTGTTATAATCTACAGAGTCAAATGCCGTTGCATAGTCAATAAAAGATAGGTAGACATCTTTCTGGTATTCTTTGATTTCACCTAAGAGCCATCGCACATCAGCAATGATATCCCTCATTCCACATCTTCTTCTGAATCCAGCTTGCATTTTTGAAAGTTCCCTGCCAATATATTGCTGCAACCATTTTTGAGTTATCTTCAGCAAGATTTTACTTGTGTGTGATATTAGATATTTTTCAGCAATTTCTACATTTGTTGGATCACCTTTCTTTGGAATAGGCACAAATATCAATCTCTTCCAGTTAGTTGGCCAGATAGCTGTCTTCCACATTTCTTGGCATAAATGAGTAAGCACCTCTAGTTCTGCATCCATTGTTCAAACATCTCAATGGGCATTCTGTCAAATGCTAGAACCTTATTTTTTGTCAATTCCTTCCGTGCACCTTGGACATCTACCTTCAATACCATTGGTTCTTAATCATATACTACCTCCTGAAATTGCTGGACATTGACCAATTCTTTTTTTTTTTTTTT
>NW_006921641.1:7772653-7786570 GCF_000298275.1 Orycteropus afer afer | reverse complement strand
TTTTGATGAAATCCTATTTATAATTTTTTCCTTTTTTTAAAAAATTTTTTTCTTTTATAGCTCATACTTCTATCATCCTGTGTAAGAAATTTTGCCTAACCCAAATTCTCAAATATTTTCTTTTATGTTTTCTTCTAGAAATTTTATCATTTTAACATTTCTTAATTCATTTTGAATTAATTTCTATGTATAGTGTAAAGTAAGGGTCAAAGTTTATTTTTCCATATGAACAATCAGTTGTTTCAGCACCATATACTGAAAAGACTATTCTTTTGCCATTGAATTACTTTGACACCTTTATTGAAAATCAATTACCCATATAAGTGTGGTCTGTTCCTGAACAGTAGAGACTACACTGTGCCAATGATCTACAAATCTATCCTTGTGCCAAAACCACATTGACTTGATCACTGTAACTTTACAGTAATTCTTGATATCAGGAATGTAAATGTTTCAATTTTGTTCTTTTATAAAATATCATTTGGTTATATTAAGCCCTTTGCATTTCATATAAAGTTTAGAATCAACTTGTCACTTTCAACCAAAAAAAGAGCTGATTGAGATTTTAAATGGGATTACATTGAAATTATGGATCAGTTTTAGGAGAACTGTTATTTTAACAATATTGAGTATTACAATCAATGAACAAGATATAACTCTTCATTTATTTAGCTCACTGCTGTCGAGTCAGATCTGACTCATAGTAACCCCTCCTTGGGTTTCCAAGGCAGTATCTCTACGGAAGTAGATTGCCCAACCTTCCTTCCAAGAAGTGGCTGGTGGGTTTGAACCACCAGCCTTCTGGTTAGCAGTCAAATGCCTTAGGCACTACACCAGCAAAGCTCTTTCATTTATTTAGGTATTGTCTAATTTCAAGATTGTTTTATACTTTTTAGTGCAGCAGTCTTGCATATCTTTTATTAACTTTATTTATCAGTATTTTGTATGTGATCATAAATGAAAGGGAGCTGTGGTGGCACAGTGGTTAAAACATTCAGCTGCTAACCAAAAGGTCAATGGTTCAAACCTACCAGCCACTCAACAGGAGAAAGATAAGGCAATTTGCCTCTGTAAAGATTTACAGACTTGGAAACACTATGGGGCAATTCTACTCTGTCCTATAGTGTTACTGTGTGTCAGAATCGATTTGATGGCTGTGAGTTTGGTTTTGGTTTTGTAAATGAAATTTCTAAAATTTTATTTTCGCTTTGTTATTTGCTAAAATTAATTTTAATTTATTGGTCTTGTATCCTTCAAACTTTACTATATTTACTTATTAGTTCTAATAGCTTTCTTTGGAGATTTCTTATTCTACATAAATGAAACCCATTACCATCAAGTCAATTTCAACTTATAGTGACAACATAGACAAAGAAGAACTGTCTCATAGGGTTTCCAAGGCTATAATCTTGTCATCTTAACAATATTGAGTATTACAGATTGTTCTAACTTTCTCCCATGGAGTGGCTGGTGGATTTGAATCACAGATCTTTTGGTTAGCAACCAAGTGCTTCATCACTGTACCACAAGCACTCCTAAAGTAGACTTACCTGGGTCCAAATCTTGGCTTTCTGGCTTGTCTTCTCAGGGATTTTTAGTTGAGTTACTGAAGCTGATATTACTGTCTTTGTTCATTTAACTCTTGGGTGCAAGACCTTCATATCAGATAAGGGCAGAACGTTTCTCATTCCTTACCGAGAGCTTTAACTTTACTTTCTTTGGTGCTTTTGGAATATCTACTCAGCCACTCTGTAGTTAGAATGTAGTTAGAGTCCAGAAGATGACATCATGTAAAATACTGTTTTTCATTTCAGGATTGTGGTCAATATTTTAAATTTTGTTCAAATTGAGTAAAACTCTTTTCTAACACTCCAAAAGCCCTTTTCACCTTGTTTTGGTTACCGAGTACCACTCTGACAAGAATAAACCACAAGTGGGATGGCCTTAATAAACAGGAGTTTATTCTCTTACCATTTGGGAGGCTAGAAGTCCAAGTTCAAAGTGCCAGGCTCTAGGTGCTGGGTGAAAGCTCCCTTGACATTGGCTTCAGCTCTGCCTCTTGCTCCTGGCCCACTGAAGCTAGAGGTATCTCTTCACTCAGGCAGCTACTCGTTGCTGAGGCTAACAAGCCCAAGGTCGACAAATAAAATGACACAATCCTGATGTTACCAAACCACATGCCAGGCCATTAATTCAAGTCCATTATAAGTCCCAACGTTGGCAGAGCATAGCAGGCTGCTGAACAACTACACAGCTACATGCAGGATCCAAGCATGCCATAATCTAGACACTGTTCCAAAGCTGCTACTTATATACAGGAAGCAGATAACATACCCAAAGGCAGCTACTCAGCTGCTCACAGTAGATTCCACTGTGGAGTTGATTACCAGTCTCATCATGAGGAATACTACATCCAGCTGCCTGGCCACTCAACCATGCCCAGCCAAGTTGACACAGAAACTTAACTACCACACACTTGATATAAGATAACCAAAAGCAATTCCTCCTCAAAACTGTGAAGAACTAAAAATGGAAGCAAAATAACGGAAAATTCAGTCCTTACCATGATATTGTGCCTTGGTCGGACTGTGATTTTTTGAACAAACCATGACAAATGACTAAACTGTTCAGTTTCTTTGTTTTTACAATGAGTGGTTTGATACAGGAAGAGAAAGAATAAAAAGTGAAATCCACTCCCCCATTCTACCTGGATTTCCATTTCTGAGGAAACTAGTTATTTTTTTAAATGTTATTTAGTAACCTCTCAATGACCATTGACAAGGTATGAACTGGAATTTCCAGGCAGACGGAACCCTGGCAATTATCTCTGCTCTATCTCACACCCATTAAAATGGCAGTAAAGGAATAAAAAGGACACAGGCCCACAAAAACAAAGGGAAATCAACAAAGTTTTTGAAGATGGAAACAAACCAAGGAATGCCTTTCAGTCCTGACCTGTGTTTCATATTTGTCAACTTTGCCTGCTTGAGGTAGTGAAGGAGCCACTGAGAAGCAAGCTAATTCATGATACCAAAGCTCTGGAATTAAAGGTTCAATATCTCCTGGTGGAGATATGCAGGATAAGGCTACAACCAGGATGATTTAAGTGAAAGTCTAATTATGGAGTATTTAGACCCTCAGGTCCCCTTCCCCAATTCACAGCCACAGTGACTACCCTGTCCCCATACCCAAAAAAGGCTGGAAGGAGATTTGCTACTTGAAAGTCTATTTAGAGGCTGTGAACTGGGGAAGCATGAAGTAGAACTGAGGGGTCACTGGTTAGTGCACTACACAGAAAGCAGGGAATTCAGAGAAAATCTGGATATTGAATGATGAAGTTCCTATTCTTCTTTCCCTCCGTGGTTCCTGGAAAACAAACTTTCAGGTTTATACCACCTCATTTTTTAGGTAAGAGATCAGAAGTCTCCTTTCTGAGAAACTGACTGAGCAGCCCAATGAAAAAGATCTACAGATACTGATATCTGAGTGCTCCCAATAGGGAGCTGAGACCTAACCTTAGCACTATGCAGTGAGCCTGCCCATAGACAAGGTTCTCTTCCATATACTGAGCTCTGTAGGGCCTCACTCTTACATATGAATGATCAGCCAGATAGCACCAGACATCTGAGGAAATGAAAGTCAATAAATAATGTATAAAACTGAAAACTCATTAAATAGCACTATAGTGTATGTTATTAAAAATGGGAGATAAATAGAAAAAATAAAACCAAGAGAATTGGAAGTCTTTGCTTATGGGGAGTGAAACTCTAAGGTGAGTGGAGTGAACATGGACCTACAACTTTTTAATGTAAACTTTTTAGAATTAGTTGATTTTTAAAATCATGAACATATATACTTTGACACAGATTCAAACATACTACTGATCATGAAGATGGCACAGGACTGGGCAATGCTATATTCTGTTACACATAAAATTCCATGAGTCAGAGCCAACTGAGGGCAACAATCAACAATAACAGCAACATACATTGACAAAAATTAAAAAAAAATTGTTTTTAAGAAGCCACTAGGTTGTTTGTTTGTTTAATAGGACTTTTTATATCTATTATATCCGTGGTCATGTTTTGTCTCTCTTACTTTGGGAAGATACCTTCAAATGGTTGACCAGTAAGTCATTTTACATGTTTGTAACACTCGTTTCATCTGTAACTGTTTGCAGAGTTCCCAAATACATGATGTCATAAAGAACTGCATTGACACCAGGAGACGAATACCTGGTTGCAGTAATGTATGAATATTAGTCTATTGTAACCTCTCTTCTGGCTACACTCATGACAGCACTTATTTTATTAGCTGGCAAAGTAAATGCTCTAGGCTCACTATCTTCTGTAGAACTTGGTTCACATGTGTCAAGGGCTTACAATGGATCATGCCCTGTTCCAAAGCTTTCCCCGAACATTGTTACACTTAATGCCTATAACAACTTTACAAGATGGGTACTACTATCATCTCCCATTTTACAGCTCAGGAAGGAAACTCAGGCATAACGAGGTCAAGTACCTTACCCCAAATCATCAAACTAGCAAGTGACAGAGCCAGTTTTGTCAGACTTCAAAATCTATGCCATTATCTACTGCACTATTCTACTTCTCCTGTGTTTTATAACAAAATTACTCTGCAGCAAGTGTGATTTCTGCTTCAGTGCTGCTGTACAACCCTGGTTGAGGTGTTGTTGTCATTAAGGCAATGGCTCTTTTTTCCCCACACATTAACCACATTCACCTGTAAATGCTGCAAGATAAAAGCAGCACTGTTTCTCCTTTCCCTCGATCCCATTTCCCACTTAAACTGCAGAGAGATTCATTAGGCAGGAGTCTTTAGGGAAAATAATAAGATGGTCTTCATAATCTAAAAATTCTTTCTAAGGATGCTGTAATGGCTCTTCAGTTGTACGCTTAAGAAGAGCTATCACTTATGAGAGCTTGACCAAGGTGTTTACTGTCAACCAGGTGTCATCTTGTCTACAAATGGCAGGAGAGAGAGATGTAGGAATTTTGTTCCCTGGAATATTTGATTTCTTGAATTTCAAGGTGACAATGCTGGTGTCATGAGAACATTGTAGCAGAACATTTGGGAGGACGCACATGGGCAGAGTACTTGGCATGCTCACCACCATGGTCCTCTTGCCTATGACCATGAAAAGCCACAAGACAATCCTCATACTGAAGCGTGCTCAGTGCTATTCATAGCCTTGGGGGTGGGGGGCATTTTCCTTGACAGCATTTGCAAATCATGTTTTGTTTCTCTTCCACTGAATAATTTGCACAGAAAAAATTCTTCCATATATCAGAAGCTGGGCTCATCATTTTGCTTGGGGGAGGGAAGCAGGAAAGAATACTACAGTTAAGGAGCAGTTAAAACCAGAGCATGTATAAATATTGTAATGGCATCCTCTTGATATAATGCTCAAAAACTTTCTGTTCCTACAGGCTTCACCACATTTCTAAAGTGTAAGTGATTTTACATTAAACATCAGGTTCTGACATAAAAATTATGGCAATACAACCGAAATATAGCTTGATATCCTGAATTTTTATAATACTAACACCTTAACTGTTATTACACATTATGTTAGCTAACAGATTACAACAACTCTGAGGATGCAGTATATTTTGCTGTATAAGCTTTCATCATCCTATAGATGGTTGTGCACATTATCTATCACCATCACTTCACTGTGGCCAGAAAGGCGCATCATGAGTTTTGTTGATGGGAGATGGGGACTTATCATGAACTGTCAGTGGGATCTGCCTTGGACGCATGCTTGTGCTCACTCTCTCTTCTCTCTCCCTCTAAAACCTGAAAACACCCAAGCACAAGTGGTGTTACCCATGCATATACAGAACAAGTGAAACCCAACCAATCTCCGTACTTTGGTCCAGCTCTTTTTTCTACAAAATGAGAACCAGGTTGAGCACTATACCAATATGAGACACAAGGTTCAGGAATGGAAGCTTATTTCTTCCCCTTTCATTAAGAGCCTCTGCTTCTGCCTCCTTCCAGATGGAAATCCTGGGCTAATTACAATCCACTGTTATTCTTGAGCACTGTTATTCAAAGGGGGCTTGCATATAAACAAACTATGAAGAACATACAAGTAAATATTTTTACATCCTCACTTTTCTATCATTTATATAAGCTTCCACACCATTTTGTTGTTGTTTTTTAATTTGTTATTGTTGTAGTTGAGAATAAACACAATAAAACACACACCAATTCAACCATTTCTACATGTACACTTCAGCAGCACTGATTACATACTTCAAGTTGTGCAACCATTCTCACCCACCTTTTCTGAGCTGTTCCTCCTCCATTAATATAAGCTCAGTCTCCCCCTAAGTTTCCTATCTAATCTTTCAAGTTGCTGTTGTCCCTTTGATCCCACACAGACAAGCCTCAAAAGAGTATAATATGCAAGACAGATATTTTTACTAGTTAATCTAAACTATTTGGTTTGAAAAAGACTTCAGAGGATATTTTAAATTTAAGTTTAAAAGATTATCTCAGGGAAATAGTTTCAAGGGTTTATCCAGTCCCTTGGCACCAGAAACTCCATGAGAATTTTAAATTCTGTTCTATATTTTTCCCCTTTTGATCAGGATTCTTCTACAGAATCTTTGATCAAAATGTTCAGTAATGGTAGCCGGGCACCATTCACCTCCTCTGGTCTCATGGCAAATGAAGCTGTTGTTCTTGGAGATATTAGGCACACACTCTATATCCTCCTCCTGTTTCTGACTCTCCTTCCTCTGTGGCAAATGTTTCTAAGAATTCTTTCTTATCAGTTCAAGTCACAAACTTCAGAAGACATCTCAGTAGACAGAAATTTTTATGGCTGCCTGACCCATTGGAAGACCCTTGAGGCCTGTGCTGCCTGCTCCTTCCTAGCTCCAGGACTACCATCCTTGGCCTAGGGTTGCTGCCACTGCCCTTTATGTCTCCAAGGCCTGTGACAATACCCAATGAGACTGCCAGAATTTCAATAACCACTGCACCCTTTTGTGCCTGCACCCCTATACCCCCAAATCATCATACAATAACACCACCAATGCTACCTTCTGACTGGGACTGTAACCATCTGACACCATCCCCTGCACAGTCTCAGTCAGTGATCCAAACACAGTTCAAAGCAGCCCTATACTGTCTGTTCAACAATCACTTTATCCTTTATTCCTCACATTTTCCTTACCTGGCCTCCACAAATCCATCATTGTGGACAACCCATTGCCACCACCAAGACCTCTTCCTGACTGGTCAACTGAATCGCACACTAATGGTCAAGCTCCCCCATGTATCATAGTTTACTTATGACACAGTTTATTAGAATACTTTCACAGTTAATTTAGCCTTTGTCCAGTGTTCTCAGACCTGTATCACATTAGAAATTACCTAGAGAGCTTTTAAAACATACTGCTGCCTAGACTCCACTCCCAGAGATGCTGATTTAATTGGTCTTCAGTAAGTCTGGAGCATCGCTATCCATTACAAGTGATTCTTGTGTAAGACCAGGTTAAGAACTACTTTATTACTTTTATGTCCTGACCTATATGTGCAGTATGGATTACACTTATCAATGTAGTGTTATTGTTGTCATGTGCCATTGAATCAGTTTGAACAGATAGTGACCCTCTGTACAACAGAAAAAACACTGCCCAGTTTTGTGCCATCCTCATAGTCATTGCTATGTTTGAACCCATTTTTTTTTTCAGCCACTGTGTAAATCCATCTTATTGAGGGTCTTCTCCTCCTTCACTACCCCTCCACTTTCCCAAGTATGATATTCTTTTCCAGGGACAGATCCCTCCTGATAACATGTGCAAATTATGAGGCAAAGTACATACTGCCTCCCCACTTACTGAGATACAGTGAAGACATATCTGATTGGTAAGCTTGATGTGGGATCCTAACTTCATGGTATAGTGGCTCTCCCCAAGGCCTTACTGTAGGGCCACCACAGCAATCAGAACAGGCTGTCGGAGCTCAGCGACCCCAGAGGTGCAGCAAATTCAATTCTGACTCTACTCCCTGGCTATGACAATGCCCACTCACTAGAAACACTCGGTAGAAGACAACTCATAAAAGAGAAAGAAGAACATTGGTCACAAGGAGCACTTCATCATTATGACAGAAGGAAGACAATTCATTACCTTTTTGGATTTGTGGACTACGTCTTACTTCATGTTGATTCAAACTATGTAAATAGATATTTAGTCATAGCTCCTTAGACTTCAGAGTTCTGAGAATGGAAAAGATTTGGAATAGCATTAAAAGATGTGGCCTGCTTTTCCATCAAACCCATACAAGTTAATAGAATACTCATTCAACTTAACAGAGTGCATCTGTAACATCTCAACTTTCGCTTATCATTGAAGAGCTGCCATTATGGTATCAATGGTCTGAGCACCCAGGAGATGCTCTTAGTGAGTGGGGAGGCAGCCCAGCTCAATAAGTAAGAGTATGGACTCTGAAGATCTAGGCAATAGGCTTCTGTTTGAATTCCAACTACAATTCTTCTTAGTTGTGAAAATTAGAGATTTTTATGATAACCTGTCCCTAGGTGGTGCGACAGCTAATGCACTCAGATGCTAACTGAAAGGTTTGAGTCCACCCAGAAGCCTCTCAGAAGAAAGATATGATGATCTACTTCTGAAAAATCAGTTAATGAAAACCCTACAGAGAACAGTTCCACTCTGACACACATGGAGTCTCCATGAGTCAGAGTCAACCTGACAGCAACTGGTACAAGTTATGATAACCTAATTTATAGAGTTCTTTTGAGAGTTAAATGAGATAACTGCATGTAAAGCTACCTACATAGTGCAGTATTATGCTAAGTAATTAATGTTTTGTTTTTTTAACAGTACACATAAAAGTTTTCATAGTGTATAGCTTTAGATTCTTATTTTCAACGGATTTTGGGAAATAAAAAACAGATAGAGCTATGTGAAGATCTTATCTTAAACATTAATTTACTATTCATTTTTTTAACAGTTTGGATGTGGGACTGAAGAGAGTTCCCTAAGGAAGACAAAATTGAAGGAAAAATGTTTCTGGTCTTACTGTCCGGCACCTTTCTTTCGTGAGTAGTGAAGAAAGCTCTCCTCCTAGATTCAATAGATTCTCCCTCCAGTTGAAAGATGGGGGCAAAGGAAAGGAAGCAGAAAAATTCTAAACCAGATAACTCTTATAGAATTTAAGCTAAGAGAATGGCCATTGAACTCCACAGATCTGAGGGCGAGGCTATGTGACCTCCAGGGATGCCTGTTACAGAGGCTATTGAAATCTCCATTTCAGCAACTAAGCTCCCAAGGACCATGGCAGCCAGGGCCATAAAATAAAGTTAGTTCTGCTCACTAGACAGTCGAATGAAGTCACTCTTCTGCTTCACAAGGGCAGAGTTTCCTGAGTGTTTATGGACCAGGGTAGCAAAGTCAGGCTATGATTGTTACAAATGGGCTCTACCCAAACCTCCTAATGTCTTTAACTTTACTCTGAGCTGCACAACACTCAGGGAAGAGAAATTCTCTCTCACCTTTGGTAATAAAAAGGGAAAAAAATCAATAAAATAATTTCCAATCTGTTCCTTCCAACTTGATGCCCCACTGATCAGAGTGAGTCAGGAACAAATACATTAGCTCTGAAAGAAAACAGCTTTTAGAAATAAGATTTTATCTAGTTGGCTGAGCAATCATTATGCTTGAAATTCTCTGTGCCATATTTGCCAGTCAATAGACCACACAGGGATAGAGACCACAGGGACAACTCTTTTCATCTGGCACCCGCTTCTAGACATTTATAATTGCTACGAAGATCATCAAGCCATCCAGCTACTTCAGGGAAAAGTGTAATTCTAACCAAAATGAAGCAAAAACTAATTTGCAACAAAATAATACAGTTCCTCTTGGGACCCAGCTCTTCATTTCAGCTTCTCAAATTAGAAATGCTATCTTTTCCTTTTACTTAAGATTTGAATCAAAGTTTAGTTCCTTTTGGTCCCTTTCTTGCACAGTCCAGTTAAGCAAAGCATTTAAGACACAACCATACACAGTTCCTGAGCCAATCCTGACAAAGATAAAAGCACGTCAGGAATCCAATCACTCTCAGTGGAGAGGGTCCAGATAAATTGGGCAGACACGGGTCCAAAGTCTGAAATTCTTAGGGTGATTCCTAAGCCCTTTCTGTCCTATTGTAGAATTACTTTAATATTAACCACTTAGCATTAAGAATGCCATTTTCTAGAAACCCCAATGCTGTTTCCAACACACTGGATCATGGTCTCTTGGATATAGGGAGGCTCCCTCCTCAGGAGTTCTGGTAGCATAGTGGCTAAGGCACTCGACTGCTAACCAGACGGCTGGCGGTTCAAACCCACTAGCCACTCCTCGGAAGGAAGGTTGGGCAATCCTACTTCCGTAGTGATACTGCCTCGGAAACCCAAGCAGGGGTCGCTATGAGTCAGGTTTGACTCGACGGCACACAACAACAACAACAACTCCTCAGGAGTCAGTGCCATAGCTAGTCAGGGCCAGTCCTAACTCATTATCTTCCACAATTGCACCAGTCCCATTCCCAGAATTCGCACCACTGAGCCTGCCTAAATTATGACAAATGTTGCAGAGGGGTTTGTTTTAGCCCCAAATAACTTAATCTTAAATTAAACATGTGAATTATAAACTATATGGCCTTGGGCAAGTCACCAAATACTACATTTGTTGTTATTGCTAGCTAACATCAAACTAGTCTCTGACTCTTGGTGAACCCATGCACAACAGAACAAAACACTGCCTGGTCCTGTGCTCTCTTCCTGATTGGTTATGGATCAGACCTTTGTGACCCACAGGGTTTTCACTGGCTGATTTTTGGAAGTGGATCATCAGGCCTTTCTTCCTAGTCAATCTTAGTTTGGAAGCTCCACTGAAACCTGTTCAGCATCACAGTAAATGCAAGCACCCATAGACTGATGGGTGTGGCTGCACACAAGGTTTATTGGCCAGAAAATAAAATGCAGGTCTGGAAGGTGAGAATTATACCACTGAACCACCACTAGTACCCTAAATACCATATGAGTGACACTAAATTTTAACAGATGCAAGTCTATCTACAAAGCACTAGCTATCTGCTACTAGCAAGTCAATGTACATAGCTGATGCTCAGCCCAGATCCCCTTTACTAGGATTGGGATCCCTTCCCCTAGCTTGCATGAGTATTGGCTGCTAATGCTCACAGCTGCCTCCTTATTCCAAGAATTGTCTTTATCCCTTCCCCACTAACCTGGGCATCCCACAATGAATGACTAGTTGACATGGGTTATAAAAAGTTGACCCTCTTTTTTTTTTATTGTGATTTGGGTGAAAATTTACAGAGCAAATTCACTTTACATACAGCAGTTCACATACACTTCATCTCATGACTGACTGCACTTTCCCACAATGCAGCAGCTCTCTTCCCACTTCTTCCACATAGTTACCTCTTCCTTGTGTCCTTCCTTTCCATACATGCCTGCCCCCTGAACTGCCTCCCTGTGCATACACAGCCATTCTATTCTCCCAAGATTGATCTCTCTAAAGATTGTTTCTACCTAAAGTGAATGTTCAGTTCATATTCCTGTCTTTTGTTTGGCTGGTAGCCAGAGGAGTGGGTTCAATTCCAGACCTGAAGGGCAGCTAGGGACCATAGTCTCAGGGGCTCCACCAAGAAAGTTGACCCTCTTATCTCAACATGGGGTTAACTGTGGGAGGCCATTTCTACTCCAGAGATTGCCATAGGATCAATATGAAGCTCCAGAAAGAAAAAACAACTAGGTTTTTCACCTTTTCTATGTTCTGCTTTTTTTTTCTTTTTCCTACCACTTGTCTGTCAGTTTGTCGTACTGTAGTGGTTTGTCTGTTGCTGTGAGGCTGGGGGCTATGCCACCAGCATTTTGAATACCAGCAGGGTCACCCATGGTAGACAGGTTTCAGAGGAGCTTCTAGACTAAGACACACTGGGAAGAAGGACAGGACCATCCACTTCTGAAATAATTGTCAACTGAAAATCTTATGAACAGCAGTCAAACACTGTCTGATATATTACTGGAAAACTTGATGAAGAGCCATGAAACATTGTCTGATACAGCGCTAGAAGATGACCCCTTCAGGTTGAAAGGCACTCAAAACACGACTAGGTAAGAGCTGCTTCCTTAAAGTAGAGTCGATCTTAATGACATGGATGGAGTAAAGCTATTCAGATCTTCATTTGCCAATGAGGCATGACTCAAAATAGGAAGAAACAGCTGCAAACATTCATTAATAGTTGGAATGAGGAATGTATGAAGTATGGATCTAAGACAATCAGAAGTTGTCAAAAGTAAAATGGAATTCATAAAGATCGATGTCTTAAGCATTGTGAGCTAAAATGGACTGGTATTGGTCAGTGGGAATTAGATGATCATATGGTGTACTTGGGAGCTCTGGTAGCATAGTGGCTAAGACACTTGCCTGCAAACCAGATGGCTGGTGGTTCAAACCCACCAGCCACTCCTTGGAAGGAAGGTTGGGCAATCCTACTTCCGTAGTGATACTGCCTCGGAAACCCAAGGAGGGGTCGCTATGAGTCAGGTTTGACTCTACGGCACATAACAACAACAACGACATGGTGTACTTTGCCAGGAAAGACAAATTGAAGGGAAATTGTGTCTCATTCATCAACAAAAAGAATGTTTCAAGATCTATCCTACAGTACAATGTTATCAGTGATAGGATAATACCTATACTGTTACAAGGAAGATCAATTAATATGACTATTACTCAAATTTGTGCAAAACCACTAAAGCCAAAGGTGAGGAAATTGAAGACTTTTACCAAATTCTGCAGTATGAAATTGACCAAACATTCAATCAAGATATATTGATAATTACTTGTGAGTAGAATGTGGAAGCTGGAAATAAGAAGGTGCTTCAGTAGTTGGAAAATATTGCCTTGGTGATATAAATGACACTGGAGATCACATGATAGAATTTTGCAAGACCAACAACTTACTCATTGTAAATACCTTTTTTCAACAATATAAACAGTGGCTATACACATGGACCTTGCCAGATGGAATACAGAGGAATCAAATCAACTATATCTGTGGAAAGAGGTGATGAAGAAGCTCCATATCATCAGTCAAAACAAGACCAGGAGATGACTGCAGAACAAACCATCAATTTCTCACATGCAAGTTCAAGTGTAAGTTGAAGAAAATTAAAACAAGTCCACACGGGCCAGAATATGACCCTGAGTATAACCCACCAGAATTTTAGAGACCGTCTGAAAGTAGATTTGACACACTGAACACCAATGACCAGATGGGTTATAGGATGACATTAAGAAAACCATACAGGAAGAAAGCAAGAGGTCATTAAAGAAGACAGGAAAGGAAGAAAAAAACAAAATAAATGTCAAAAGAGACTCTGAAACTTGCTCTTAAATGTAGAGTAGCTAAAGTGAAAGGAAGAAACAAAAGAACTGAAGAGAAGATTTCAAAGGGCAGCTCTTTGAAGACAAAGTAAAATATTATATTAAAATGTGCAAAGGCTTGGAATTAGAAAACTAAAAGGGAAGAACAAACAGGCATTTCTCAAGCTGAAAGAACTGAAGAAAAAATTCAAGCCTTGAATTGCAATACTGAAGGATTCTATAGGCAAAATGTTGAATGATGCAGGAAGCATCAAAAGAAGATGGAAGGAATGCACAGAGTCACTGCACCAAAAATAACTGGTCAACATTCAATCACTTTAGGAGGTAGCATATAATCAAGAACCAACAGTACTGAAGGAAGATATCCAAACTGCACTGAAGGAATTGGAAAAAAAAAAAAAAAAAAAAACAAGACTCCAGGAATTGTGAAATCAGGATAAGATGACCTCTGTCACCA
>NW_006921641.1:7742035-7770917 GCF_000298275.1 Orycteropus afer afer | reverse complement strand
AAAAAAAAAAAATGGTTGCAGCAGGATAATTACAGGAAACTTCCAAAGGTGCAAGCTAGATTCAGAAAAAGATGTGGGATATCATTGTTGATGTCAGATGATCTTGCATGAAAGAAAGAAAACAAGAAAAATGTTTACCGGTGTTTTATTGACTATGTACGGGCATTCAATTGTGTGGATCATAACAAATTATGGATAACATTGCAAAGAATGGGAATTTCAGAACACTTAATTGTGCTCATGAGGAACCTGTACATAGACCAAGAGGCTGCAGTTCAAACAGAACAAGGAAATACTATATAGTTTAAAATAAGAAGAGGTATGCATCAGGGTTGCAGCCTCTCAACATACTTATTCAATCAGTATGCTGAGCAAATAATCCAAGAAGCTGAACTATATGAAGAAGAATGTGGCATCAGGATTGGAGGAAGACTCATTAACAACCTGCGATATGCAGATGACACAACCTTGCTTGCTGAAATGAAGAGGACTTGAAGTACTTATTGATGAAGATCAAAGAATATAGTCTTCAGTATGAATTATGTTGTTGGGTGCCATTGAATCGTCTTCGACCCATAATGACCCTAGGCACAGCAGAACAAAACACCACCTGGTCCCGCACCAGCTCCACGATCCCTGCTATGCTTGAGCCCATCACCACAGCCACTGTGTCAATCCATGTTGTTGAGGGATTTCCCCTCTTTCGTTGACCCTCCACCTTACCAAGCATGACATTCTTCCCCAGGGCATGGTTCCTTCTGTCAACATGACCAAAGTAGGTGAGATGAAGTCTGGCCATTCTCACTTCTAAGGAGCTTTCCAGCTGCACTTCCTCCAGGACAGATCTGTTAGTTCTTTTTGCAGTCCATGGTACTTTCAGCATTCTATGACAGCACCACAACTCAAAAGCATCAATTCTTCTTCTGTCTTCCTTATTCATTATCCAGCTCTCACATGCATATGAGGTGATTGAAAATATCATGGCTTGTGTCTGGCATATCCTAGACCTCAAGGAGACATCTTTGCTCCTCAGCACTTGAAAGAGGTCTTTTGCAGTCAACTTGTCCAGTGCTATACATCATCTGATGTCTTGACTGATGCTTCTATTGGCATCAATTGTAGAACCAAGAAATGTGAAGTCTTTGACAACTTCAGTGTTTTCTACATTTATCATGATGCTGTTTTATATGTCCAGTTGTGAGGATTTTTGTTTTCTTTATATTGAGGTGTAATCCATACTGCAAACTGTATTCTTCAGTCTTCATCAGTAAGTGCTTCAAGTCATCCTCACTTTCAGCAAGCAAAGTTATGTCATCAGCGTATCGTAGGTTGTTAATGATTCTCCCTCCAATCCTGATGCCACGTTCCTCTTCATATACTACAGCTTCTCAGATTACTTGGTCAGCATATAGATTGAATAAGTATGGTAAAATGATACCACTGTGATGCACTCCCTTCTTGATTTTAAACCATGCAGTGTCCCCTTGTTCTGTTTGAATGACAGCCTCCTGGTCTATGTACAGGTTCCTCATGAGTACAATGAAGTGTTCTGAAATTCCCATTCTTCTCCATATTATCCATAATTGGTTATGATCCACACAATCAAATGCTTTTACATAGTCAGTAAAACACAAGTAAATATCTTTCTGGTGTTCTCTGCTTTGGGCCAAATCCATCTGACATCCACAATGATAGCCCTTGTTCCACGTCCTCTTCTGAATCCAGCTTGCACCTCTGGAAGTTCTCTGTCAATATACTGCTGCAACCATTTTTTAATTATCTTCAGTAAGATTTTACTTGCATGGGATATTAATGATGTTGTTCAATAATTTCCACATTCTGTGGGATCACCTTTCTTTGGAATGGGTGCAAATATGGATCTCTTCCAGTCAGTTGACCAGGTAGCTCCCTTCCAAATCACCTGGCATAACTGAGTGCCTCCAGTGAGACATCCATTTGTTGAAACATCTCAACAGATAGTCCATCAATTCCTGGAGCCTTGTTCTTTGGCAATTCCTTCAGTGCAGCTTCAACTTCTTTCTTCAGTATCATTGGTTCTTAATCATCTGCCATCCCTGAAATGGATGAACGTCGATCAGTTCTTTTTGGTACAGTGACTCTGTGTATTCCTTCTATCTTCTTTTGATCCTTCCTGCATCATTTGATATTTTCCTGATAGGATTTTTCAGTGTTGCAACTTGAGGCTTAAATGTTTTCCTCAGTTATTTCAACTTGAGAAATGCCAAGCGTGTTCTTCCCTTTTGGTTTTCTAACTCCAGGTCTTTGCACATTTCAATATAGTAATTGGCTTTGTCTTCTCAAACTGCTCTTGGAAATCTTCTGTTCAGCTCTTTTAACATTTCTTCCATTTGCTTTGGTTACTCTCTGCTCAAGGGCAAGCTTCAGAGTCTCTTCTGTCATCCATTTTGGTCTTTTCTTTTTTCTTGTCTTTTTAATGACCTTTTGCTTTCTTCATGGATGATGTTCTTGATGCCATCCCACAATTCTTCTGGTTTTCAATCACTGGTGTTCAAAGCATCAAATATATTCTTTAGATGGTCTCTAAATTCAGCAGGGATATATTCAAAGTCATATTTTGGCTCTTTTGGATTTGTTTTAATTGTCTTCAACTTCAAGTTGAACTTGTATATGAGGAGTTGATGGTCTGTTCCACAATCAGCTCCTGGTCTAGTTTTGGCTAAAGGTATTGAGCTTTTCCATCACCTCTTGCCACAGATGTAGTCAATCTGATTCCTGCATATTCCATCTGGTGAAGTCCACATGTATAGCCACCGTTTGTGTTGTTGAAAAAACGGCATTTGCAATGAATAAGTCGTTGGTCTTGCAAAATTCTACCATGTGATCTCCAGCATTATTTCTGTCACCAAGGCCAAATTTTCCAACTAATGGTGATTCCTCTTTGTTTCCAACTTTTGCATTCCAGTCACCAGTGATAATTAACACATTTTTATTGCACATTCAATCAATTTCACACTGCAGAAGTTGATAAAAATCTTCAATTTCTTCATCTTTGGCTTTGGTGGTTGGTGCATAAATTTGAATAATAGTTCTATTAACTGGTCTTCCTTGTAGATGTATGGATATTGTCCTGTCACTGACAGCATTGTACTTCAGGACAGATCTTGGAATATCCTTTGTGATGATGAATGCTACAACATTCCTCCTCAAATTATTATTCCCAGCATAGTCGACCATATGGTTGTCTGATTCAAAATGGCCAAAACCAATCCATTTTAGCTCACTAATGCTTAGGATATCAATTTTTATGTGTTCCATTTCATTTTTGACAACTTCCAGTTTACTTAGGTTCATACTTTGTACATTCCATGTTCCAGTTGTTAATGGATGTTTGCAGCTGTTTCTCCTCAATTCGATTTGTGTCACATCAGCAAATGGAGGTTTCGAAAGCTTTACTTTATCCATATAGTAAGGCTGGTTCTACTCTGATGATGCAGTTCTTTCCCAATTGTATTCTGAGTGCTTTCCTACCTAAGTGGCTCATCCTCCTACATTGTATGAGACAGTGTTTCCAGGCTATTCATAAAGTTGAACAGTAAAGTATCAAACAGTGTTTCTCTGCTATTCATAAGGTTTTCCCTGGCCAATTCTTTGAGAAGTGGATGGCCTCTTCCTTCTTCCTAGTCTGTCTCTGTCTGCAAGCTGCACTGAAACCTGTGCACCATGTGCAACCCTGCTGTGTTTGAAACACCAGTGGCACAGCCTTAAGCCTCACAGCAACACGCCACCACAGTACGGCAAACTGACAGACAAGTTTGTCACTCTTAGTTGTTCAAAACCTCTCCACCCTCCCCTTACCTGGATCCCTCTGCCACTTGCTCACTCTCTCCTGGACACCCTGGCTTTCCTTTCCTTTCCCCTCTGCTTTTCCTGTTGCTTAGGGGTTGGGACCTGGGTCCTCCCCATACGTGGATCCCTCTGCTGCTAGCTCACTCTCTCCTGGATGCCCTGGCTTTCCTTTCCTTTCCCCTCTGCTTTTCCTGTCACTTGGGGCCTGAGTCCCTCCCCTTACCTGATCCCTCTGCCACTTGCTCACTTCCTCCTGAATGCCCTGGCTAGTATGAATTATAGCTCAACATAAAGAACATGAAAATCTTCACAAGTGGACCAATAAGCAACATCATGATGGATGGAGAAAAAGACTGAAATTGTCAAATATTTCATTATACTTGGATCCACAATAAACACTGATGGAAGCAACGGTCAAGAAATCAGACATTGTACTGCACTGGGCAAATCTGCTGCAGAAGATCTCTTTAAAGTGTTAAAGAGTAAAGATTTTACTTAGAAGATTAAGGTGCATCTGACCCAAACAATGGTATTTCCAACTGCCTCATATGCATGGGAAAGCTGGACAATGAATAAACAAGAGCGAAGAAGAATTGATGCCATTGAATTGTGGTACTGGCCAACAATACTGAAAATACCATGGGCTGCCAGAAGAATGAATAAATATATTCTGGAAGTAGTATAGTTGGAATGCTTCTCTGAAGCAAGAATGGCTGGACTTTGTCTCTCCTACTTTGGTCATGTTGTCAGAAGGTACCATTCCCTGGGGAAGGATCTCATGCTTGGTAAAGTGGAGGGTCAGAGAAAAAGGGGAAGACCCTCCATAAGATAGACTAACACAGTGGCTTCAATGATGGGCCCAAGCATAGCAAGGATTTTGAAGATGGCACAGGCCAGGGCAGTGTTTCGTTCTGTTGTCCATAAAGTCACTATAAGTTGGAATCAACTTGACAGCACAATAACAGTATTCTGCTTCCCTCACTCCTTTCCTCAAAAGAACATCCTCTGAATAAATCATTTGCTCATGAACCACCTCCCCTTGTAGGTACAGTGTTTCTTTTGGGGATGATGAAATGTTTTGGAAATAAGTAGATGTAATGGTGGCACATTATGCAAATAATTAATGCCACTGAATTATACATTTAAAAATGGTTAAAATGACAAAGTTATGTTATACATATTAAAAAAAAAAAAAAAAACTCATCCCCCAGGACAGACTCTTCTTCTAGAGAACCCAACATAAGAGAGTTAGGATGTCTTCTAGAGAATCCAACATAAGACAGGATGCAGTGGGAAAAATGGATTGGAGCGGGTTAAGAGTAAAGGCAGAGAAACTAGTCAGGAGGCTGCTGCAATAGTCCTGGTAAGAAATGTTGATTGTTTTCTGTTCTACTCTGAGAGTCTATGGGTCTCTTACTAGTGTCCTGCTGCTAGTCATAACAGGTTCGTTACCTTTGCCCCATATGTTATAATGGACACAGGTGAAACTGGCACAGTGAGCTGTTTAATATGATGGTCAGAGAAACAGCAAATACAGCAAAAAATGAAGCATTTGATTTATCAGACAATCAGATAGGAAAAAATAGATCATCTCCCAGTTCTTCAATGGTAATTTAATATAAAATTCCACTGAGGATTCAAAGGCAGGTCTCTTGACTTAGAATGCTGTTGATTACACACAGATTATGCAGGGACAATTTGCAACCATGAGCCATCTACCTTCTGCCCCCACCACAGTTACCTCTAGAGTCAACAAGTGCTACAAGATAGTAATCTGAATATAACTGGAAGGCAAGCCTACTTCAAAGGCATCAAGATGCATCCAAAACCAGATTGGTCTTGGGTTTATATATAACTTCCAGTCTAACAGAAGTTTATGCCATTCCTTTGCCAAAAGTAAATCCATCACTGCTTGAACTGAAGTCTGTAGAGATATCCTTAGGAATCTATAGCCTTCTATGAGAATATTTTCCTATTTTCATTTTTTAAGATAATCTTTTAAAAATTAATCTAAATGTATTGTGGCTCATAAATGGCCATTGGTAACTGAATATTGCCATGAGATTTCAGTGTTAGCATTATAACTGCATATTGATCATATTGACACCAAGTGATAAACCAGGGCTGCAAGTGCTTAACTTCTAATGCAAGGTGTCTCAAGCTGGGAAATATGCAAACGTATTCTCAGGAGCCTATGAATTTTCAAATTTGAGAAACATTGTACAATAGATTTATTTCTGAAGATGATCAATACCTATAAATTCCAGTTGCCAACATGATAGCAAGCAATCAAAGCAAAGAACTGGTATTTGGCTGCCCTGCTATCCATCACAGCACAGAGAAGATCAACCTGGACAAGAGGGTGATGGTAAACTTATCACTGTGAAAAGTCAAATGACATTGAGTATTCTCATCCCTGAGCTATTGCTAAATAAAAACACCTTTTTTTCTGGTATTATTATTTGTTGTGGTTGTTGTTATGTGCCATTGAGTCAGACCTGACTCATAGCAACCCCTCCTTGGGTTTCTGAGGCAGTATCACCATGGAATTAGGTTGCCCAAACTTCCTTCTAAGGTGCAGCTGGTGGGTTTGAACCACCAGCCTTCTGGTTAGAAGTCAAGTACCTTAGGCACTACACTACCAGATTTAGTTTTAATTAAAAATTATATTAATTATCAAAGCAATGACCATGAGGTTGTTCCAGCTTCAGGGCAGAGTCTTTTTTCCTTTCCGGCTCGTCAGAACCCAAATGCTGAGCTTTTGGAAGATGCTCACTAAACACTTCACAAAAGAGTAATTACACATTAAGCCCTCTTCTGGATTGAGTTGTATCACCCCTAAAATATGTATTAAAGTCCTGCCCACTACACCTGTGGATGTGGGCCTGTTTGGAAATAGGGTTTGTCTTCTGTTATGTTAAGGAGATCACACCAGTATAGGATGAATTCTAAACCTAATCACTTCTGAGTTATAAACAGAGCAGAATACACACACACACACATATATATACCCATGATAGGGAGAAAAATGACAAAGACAGATGCATCTACAAATGCAGGAATGCCAAGTATTGCTAGCAGCTGCTAGAAGCTTAAACAGCCAAGGAAGGACCTCTCCTATAGCCATATCTTGAATTTGGACTTCTAACTTCTTCAATTGTGAGAAAGTATATTTTTGTTCTTTAAAGTCTTCCATTTGTGATATTTCTGTAATGACAGCACAGGTAACTAAGTCCCTTCTTGCTACAGAAGTGTCCATCAAGGAATTTATAATCTAATAGAAAAATATCTAGATTATAAGTGGCTATTTGACTGATCAAAAACAAATCTGTGCATTCATGGGTGCAACAACAACAAAAAAGAAGAAAGAGAAAGAAAGAGAGAGAGAAAGAAAGAAAAAATGATTTTCATAAAAGTCAGGGTAGTAATTACCTGTAGAGGGAAGAAGGACATTGAGATCAGAACAGGGAGCATGGAGGACTTCTGGGATCACTGATATTCTTTCTATTTCTTAACCTAGGTTATAGTTTCTTGGGCCTTTAAAGCTGTTCAGTATGCTATCCCTTTATGTTTCTGCAACAACAACAATGACAACAACAAAAAAAATCCTTGAAGCACTATGCTCTACAGAAAATTGTAAATCAACGTGATGACTATTACATAAGAGAATGATGACTGGCCTAAAGTCCAAATTCCTAGTTTGAATCCCAGATTTGCTATTTACTAACTAAATAACTTTGGTAAATCATGTAACTTCTCTGAGCCTCAGTTTTCCTATCCCCAAAATAAAGATATCACCAACAGCACAAGATATTGTGAGTCTCAAACAAGCCAATTCATGTCAAAGTGCTCCACTACCTTATAGAGTGGAAAGCATTATAAAAAATGTAAACTAGATTGATATTGTTTGGGAATGTTGTTGCACATGAAACATCATGCCTAAGAAAATAAGGGCCTGAGGCCCACTTTCACTGAAATCAGTTTATCAGTTATATGTCCTATGAAGCACATCTTCCACACTTCCGCTAGACCTGAGTCTCCCTCCTCTCCTGCCTCCCACTCCCTGACACAGACCCTGGGCTTCTGCTATACTGGCCCTTGTACCCCTCCTAATGTGTGCCATGCACTCCATGTCCTGTGCCTCCTCATACGCTGTCTTCTGTCATTAATGCCTTATGTACCTGGTCCACCCTTCCAGCTTCTCACATACTCATCTATTCGATAAATATTTACTGAGCATCTATTATGTACCAAACACTGTACTAGGCACTGGGGATAAGTTCCTGCCATCACAGTGCTTATATTCAAATAATGGCTAACTCATTCTATCCCTGTGAAGCTGAACTTAAGGATCATTACTTGCTCTAAGATAATTTCCAAGATGCCCTTCCTCATTCCACTCCCACCAAGCCTCACTGGGTTAGTGAATGTCCCTCTTTGTCCTCATAACATCGTATGCTCTCAAATACTAGCTTGTCTTGTCAACTCATGTAAGTGACAAGCCTCTTGAGTTCAGTGACTACATCTTTCAACTTCATTTGCAGAAAAAAGCACACATAATAACAACTATTATGCATTGAGTAAGCTTACTATGTGACAGACACAAGTTCAAAGCACTTGTACATATTAATTTAATTCTCACAAAACTCATATGAGGTGGGCATTATTATTGATCCTAGTTTAAACATGGAGCTCTGGTAGCATAGTGGCTAAGACACTTGCCTGCTAACCAGACGGCTGGCGGTTCAAACCCACCAGCCACTCCTCGGAAGGAAGGTTGGGCAATCCTACTTCCGTAGTGATACTGCCTCGGAAACCCAAGGAGGGGTCGCTATGAGTCGGGGCCGACTCGAAGGCACTTAACAACAACAACAACAAGTTTAAACATGAGGAAAATGAGGCACAGGGAAGAAGAGTCACTTGTGCAAGGTCACAGAGCTGATAAGGTGTGGAGCCATAACTTGAATGTAAGCATTCCCACTCTTGGATCATGGCAGTCTGTAGCCTCAAAGTTAAGAGATACTTTAGATCATCGGCATGGAAGAAAGGCAAAGAAGGGATAGGAAAGAGAGCCTATCACTTGGCAAATAACAAAATAAGGAGAGCTTTAAAAAAAAAAAATATTGTGATTTGGGTGAAAGTTTACAGAGCAAATTCATTTTCCATACAGCAGTTCATACACATTTTCTCTCATGACATTGACTGCAATTTCCCACCATGTAACAGCTCTCTTCCCACTTCCTCCCCATAGTTACTCTTCCCTGTGTTCTTCCCTCCCATGCCCTCCCACCCACCCCCATCTGTCTCCCTGTGCAAACACTGCCCTTCTGTTCTCCCATGATTATTTGCTCCAAGTAGTATATGTAAATGTAAATATGTAAAAAAAAATTTACTACATGATGTAAATTTTCACCTCATATGCTTGTCTATTGTTTGGCTGGAAGACACAGGACTGAGTTCAATTCCAGACCTGAAGAGCAGCTAGGCGCCACAGTCTCAGGGGTCTCACTCAGCTCTATCAGACCAGCAAACCTGTCTTTTAGTAAGATCTTTTGTGTTAGCCTTGGAGTTGGGATGCACCTGAAACAAGACAGCAGAAAGTTTTGTGCAGCTATTCCTGTTTCCTTTATTCCTTCCTTTGCAAAACTGAAGCTAGCTAGAGATTATGCAATCAATCAGAATATGCTTTAATTAATGCCATTATTCAATCTGGTCTGTGCTCTTTCTAGCCCCAAAAGACAACCTCATGAATGAAGTGGAAAACTAGATCCCAGTCTCCTTCCTGTCAGTCAGCCCTGAGTCTTCAGTGCAGGAGACCTCTGAGAAACAATGTGAAAGACAGACTTTCAGGGTTGGATGGAGCCCTAGACAACTCAAATGCCTATGAGGGAAAGCATTTGACAGAATTGTGTAAAGCAGGCAGGAGCAAAAAGTAGGTGCTAAGCAGCTCTTACAGAAATCAAACATAACAATCACTACCTAGTTACTTCATTTTTCATAACTTTGTGTTGGAATTCTGGTTAAACATGGATGTTTTGTATTTATCTCTACTTCCTTCTCCACACTTTCATGTGTGAATCCATAAGAACAAAGGGAATGAGAGAGAAGATGACAAACGACTAAAGATACCAACAAGACTTTGGAATATGGAAGGGACTTAGTAGCACAAAGAAAGCAGAAAACTAAGCATGAAGAGGGGGACACTATCAAGAAACAAGAACATTTAGACCTCAGAACCCCAGGAAAGCTCTGAGTTTGGAGGAACTATATGGAATTATAGGGATTCTGGTAGCGTAGTGCCTAAGGAAATTGATTACTAACCAGAAGGCTGGTGTCAAACCCACCAGCCACTCCTCGGAAGAAAGGTTGGGCAATCTATTTCTGTAGTGATACTGCCCCAGAAACCCAAGGAGGGGTCACTATGAGTCAGATCTGGACTCGATGACACACAACAACTACAACATATGGAATTATAGCTTCCCCCTCTTCATGCTCACTTGCCAAAATGAAGACAACTTGAAGCACTTACTGATGAAAGTAAAGACTACAGCCTTCAATGTGGATTACACTTGAACATGAAGAAAATGAAAATCCTTGCAACTGAACCAATTAAAAACATCATGATAAATGAAGAAGAAATTGAAGTTGTCAAGGAATTCATTCTATTTGGATCAACAATCAATGTCTATGGAAGCAGCAGGTGAGAAATCATGACCTACTGCATTGGGCACATCTGCTGTGAAAGACCTCTCTGAAGTTTTAAATAGTATTTTGGATATTTAAAGTGACAGTGTTCTCTCAGATTCCAAGGACCTAAAAATAGGATCCCCTTGCCAAGGACAGCATGGACATACCAGAGGCTGAGTACTGCAGAGGTGCAATATTCCCCTTGTTACTCTTATACCCCACACCCACTTGGTGAATGGAAACATGGCCATCCCTCACCCCCACCCACCTTCTGAGCTGGCAGAAGTTCCATCTTAGTCTGTATGCTCTGACAGAGCCTGTGTGCCTTGCCCCACCCTCCTTGGATTTGTTTTTTGTTTTGTTTATTTTTGTTTTTTGTTTGTTTCTTTTTAAATAATTCTTTTTTTACTTCTTCTTCTTCCTTCTTATTTTTATTCTTTCTTATTCCCTTCCCAGGTTCTATTTTTGAACTTTTCTCTCTTCCTTTTTCCTGGTTCCTATTTTTTTTTTTGTGGTTCTTCCCACCCATTGTCTTTCCTTTTCCATTTTCCCCATTTTTTTTTCTTCATTATTCTCTTGTTCTACCTCTTTTCTCTTATTCCCACCTCCCCAGGTATGGTGGGGTTTTTATTCTCTTTTTCTATTTCTATTTTCTTTGTCTTTTTACAGTATTTCTTTAAATATTTCATCTCATTATTGCCTTCCTTCTTTTTTTATTCTTTTTCTTTTCTTTCTCTTTTTGATTATTGTTCTTGTGTGCTTATGTAGAGTGTGTTTTTTGTCCTCTTGCTTTTATCTTTTTGGTGGTTTTTCAATTGTTGTTCTTCTCTAACAGAGTGGGAGACAGCAACCATGCCCATGCAACCCAACCATACCGGCACTTCCTGCAGCCCCACCTACTGAGTGATGGCCACCAATTGCCTCTACACCAACTGGCCAATGATTCATGACAGCCAATACAAGGCTGACTCACCCTTAACTGCTCTTCACAAACAGTTAACAAAGATCTGTGCAGCCACTCTCATTCTCTATTAAACCAACCAGGATACAGATAGTAAGTGAATGTTGTTGTTGTTGTTGTTATGTGCCGTCGAGTCAAACCTGGCTCATAGCGACCCCTCCTTGGGTTTCCGAGGCAGTATCACTACGGAAGTAGGATTGCCCAACCTTCCTTCATAAGTGCTGTCAAATAGTGAATGCAGGAGCACAGAACCCTGCTCACTCAGATACATCCAAACAAAACAAAGAAAATGAAAATCTTGGATGAAGCACTCCAACATACAATCACCAATTAAATATAAATAAGATTTCACAATGTCTCAGAGATAACAGTCCACACAAAGAAGCACAATAAAGCAGTAGAAACAAGATACCAGGATACAGACCCAGAACATGTCCCTGAGAAGAAGCAGCATTGGAACTCCCTGAAAAGGAATTCAAAATAATTATATTTAGGTACCTTCAATGGATTGAGAGACAGATCAAGTAAAACACTGACAGAATTGAGGGAAACACAGAAAAAACCTAGAACAATATTGGAAGAAAATACAAGAACAATATGACAAAATAAATGAAAAATTAGAAACGATACAAAATCTATAAATAGAGTTCCAGATGATTAATAATAAATTTTTAGAAATTTTTAACACATTGAAAGGGCAAAGGAGTAGAAATGAATCAATGGAAGACAGAATTAGTGAAACTGAAGACAAATACCTCGATACTTTTTTGGAAAGGAATCAAGCAGGAAAAAGATCAGAACAAGATGAAGAAATCCCAAGATTCATGTGGGATACCATCAAAAGAAATAACCTACATGTAATCAGAATTCTAGAACAGGAAGAGAAATATAAAACCACAGAGAAAACTGTCCAAGATTCTTTGGAAGAGAATTTCTCTGATATGATGAAAGATAAGAATATATCCATTCAGAAAGTCCAATGAATCCCAAACAGGATAGACCCCAAAAGAAAATCACCAAGTCATATCATCATCTTCTGTGAATTAGGATCCTGTTGTGCTACCTACAACTGTCTGTGAGTGAACAATCCACTATCCTGGTTGGTGATCTTGGATTCATCATCCACCGAAGTCAATATAAGCCTTATATTGCTTCCAATCTTGAGTTCATCAGCACCTGAAGCTGCATGGGTCAGGAAAAGCCTCCAGCTTGTTATTTCATCCAGGAACTTGGGACTTGCCAGCCTACATACCTGTTAATTCTCAGGTCCTAACATGGCTGACAGTCAGAACTGGTAATGTGAAAGCCCCAGGCAGGAAGTGGCAGCCAGGAGCTGACAGCCAGAACAGGTAAGGGGAGAGCCCCAGGCAGGAGGCAGCACTGGGCACAAAGGGCCAGAACAGGTAGAGGAGAGCCCCAGGAAGAAAGTGGGAGCCAACAGATGGCTGGGACAGGTAGAAGGAAAGCCAGAAAGTGAGTGGAGCAGTTTGGAACAGCTAAGGTAGATAGACTTGTCTGTCAGTTTGCTGTGCTGTGGTGGCTTACATGTTGCTGTAAGGCTGGAGGCTGTACCACTGGTGTTCCAAACACTAGCAGGGTTGCCCATGGTGGAAAGATTTCAGCAGACCTTCCAGACTGAGCCAGACTCAGAAGAAGGAAGAAGCCATCCACTTATTAAAGAATTGGTTAAGAACCTTATGAATAGGAGTAAAACATGGTCTGATATATTACCGGACAACTTTATGAATAACCCAGAAACATTGTCTGGTACAGTGCCAGAACATGAGCCCCTCAGGTCAGAAGGCACTAAAAATACAACTAGGAAAGAGCTGCCTCATCAGAGTAGAGCTGATCTTAATGATATGGATAAAGTAGATTTCTGGGACCTCCATCTGCTGATGTGCCATGACTCAAAATGAGAGGAAACAGCTGCAAACATTCATTAATAACTGGAATATGGAATGTGTGAAATAGGAACAAGGAAAACTGGAAGTTGTCAAAAATGAAATGGAACATAGAAAGATTGATAGCCTAGGCATTAGTGAACTGAAATGGACCCATTTTGGTCATTTTGAATCAGACAACCGTATGATCTACTATGATGGAAATGACAAATTGAAGAGGAATGGTGTGGCATTCATCATCACAAAGAATGTATCAGGATCAATCCTGAAGTACAATGCTGTCAGTGGTAGGATAATAGCCATACGCCTACAAGGATGGCCAGTTAATACTACTATTATTCAAATTTACACACCAAAGCCAAAGATAAGGAAACTGAAGATTTTTACCAACTTCTGCAGTCTGAAATGGACTGAACATGCAATCAGGGTGTGTTGATTATCACTGAGGAATGGAATGCAAAAGTTGGAAACAAGAAGAATCACTGATAGCTGGAGAATTTGCATTGGTGACAGAAATAATACCAAGGATCACATGATAGAATTTTGGAAGACCAATGACTTATTCACTGCAAATACATTTTTTCAACAACACAAATGGTGGCTATACCTATGCACTTTGCCAGATGGAGTACACAGGAATCAGATTAACTAAATCTATGGCAAGAGGCCACAACAAGGCTAGGAGCTGATTGTGAAACAGACCATCAACTGCTCATATGCAAGTCCAAGTTGCAGCTAAAAATAATTAAAACAAGTCCACGAGAGCCAAAATATGACCTTGAATATATCCCCCTGAATTTACAGACCATCTAAAGAATAGATTTGATGCATTGAAAACCAATGGCTGAAAAACAGAGGAATTGTGGGATGACATCAAGAACATCATCCATGAAGAAAGCAAAAAGGTTATTAAAAAGACAGGAAAGAACAAAAGACCAAAATGGATGTCACAAGAGACTCTGAAACCTGCCCTTGAATGAAGAGTAGCTAAAGCAAATGTAAGAAATGACAAGATAAAAGAGCTGAACAGAAGATTTCAAAGAGAAGTTCGATAAGACAAAGTCAATTCTTATAATGAAATGTGCAAAGACTTGGAGTTGGAATGCCAAAAGGAAAGAACATGCTCAGTAATTCTCAAGCTGAAAGAACTGAAGAAAAAAATTAAACCTTGAGTTGCAATATTGAAAGATTCCATGGTCAATGTATTGAATGATGCAGGAAACATCAAAAGAAGATGTACCCAAAAGAATTGGTCAATGTTCACCTATTTCAGGAGGTGGCATATGATCAAGAAACAATGGTATTGAAGGAAGAAGTTGAAGCTGCACTGAAGAAGTTGGCAAAAAATAAAATTCCATGAATTGACAGAATACCCATTGAGATATTTCAACAAATGGATGCCACACTGGAGGCACTCACTCATCTATGCCAAGAGATTTGGAAGATAGCTACCTGGTCAACTGACTGGAAGAGATCCATATTTGTACCCATTCCAAAGAAAGGTGATCACAGAGAATGTGTAAATTATTGAACAACATCATTAATATTGCACACAAGTAAAATCTTACTAAAGATAATTCAAAAATGGTTGCACCAGTATATTGACAGAGAACTTCCAGAAATGCAAGCTAGATTCCAAAGAGGATATGGAACAAAGAATATCATTGCTGATGTCAGATGGATCTTTGCTGAAAGCAAAGAATACCAGAAAGGTGTTTACTTGTGTTTTATTGACTATTCAAAAGCCTTTGATTGTGTGGATCATAACAAATTGTGGATAACATTGAGAATAATGGGAATTCCAGAACACTTAATTGTACTCATGAGGAACCTGTACATACACCAGGAGGCTGTCATTTGAACAGAACAAGGAGACACTGCATAGTTTAAAATCAAGAAGGGAGTGCATCAGGGTTGTATCCTTTCACCATACTTACTCAATCTGTATGCTGAGCAAATGATCCAAGAAGTTGGACTATATGAAGAAGAACATGGCATCAAGATCAGAGGAAGACTCATTAACAACCTGTGATATGCTGATGGCACAACTTTGCTTGCTGAAAGTGAGAATGACTTGAAGCACTTACTGATGACAATTCAAGACTACAGTCAGCTGTGTGGATTACACTTCGATATAAACAAAACAAAAATCCTCACAACTGAACCAATAAGCAACATCATGATAAATGGAGAAAAGTTTGAAGTTGTCAAAGACTTCATATTACTTGGTTCTACTATCAGCACCAATGGTAGCAATAGTCAAGATATCAGACAACATATAGCATTGGGCAAATCTGCTGCAAAAGACCTCTTTTAAGTGCTGAAGAACAAAGATATCTCCTTGAAGACTAAGGTGCACTTGATACAAGCATGGTATTTTCAATTGCCTCATATACCTATGAGAGCTGGACACTTAACAAGAAAGAGCAAAGCAGAGTTGATGCTTTTGAGTTGTGGTGTTGGCAAAGAATGCTGAAAGTACCATGAACTGCTAAAACAACTAACAAATCTGTCATAGAAGTGCAGCTTGAATGCTCCTTGGAAGCCAGAATGGCAAAACTTTGTCTCACCTACTTTGGTCACATTGTAGGAAGGGACCATTCCTTGGAGAAGGATATAATGCTTTGTAAAGTGGAAGGTCAATGAAAAAGGGAAGAGTCCTCAACAAGATGGCTTGACACAGTGGCTGCAATGATGGGCTCAGGTATAGCAAGGATCTTGGGACTGGAACAGGACTGGGCAGTGTTTTGTTCTGCCGTATATAGAGTCACTGTGAGTTGGAGATGACTTGACAGCACCTAACAACAACAACATATCATCATCAAAATCACCAAAAGCAAAGACAAAGAAATAATCTTGAAAGCAGCAGGGGAAAAATGAAAAGTTACCTACAAAGGGCAACCAGTAAAACTAAGCTCCGTTTTCTCAACAGAGACCATGCAGACAAGAAAGCAACAAGATGGCATATACAAAAACCTGAAAGACAAAAAATTTCCAATTAAGAATCATATACCCAGCAAAACTGTCCCTCAACTATGACGGTGAAATTAGGACATTTCCAGATAAGAAGAAATTAAGAGAATTTGTGAAAAACAGACCAACCTTACAAGAGAAGCTAAAGGGACTCCTTTGGACAGAGAACCAAAACAGCAAACAACAGACCACTAACACACATGATGACATAACCCAGAAACCAACCGAGTTGCAGAAGTATAAGTTTACAAGATTATAAACAGGGTACCAGAGACATCAATTGGAAAATGAGGACAACTACAAACCAGAAAGAGAGAAAAAGTGTGTAGTTACAGAACTTTTAAATGGTGAGGAAATCAAGACAATAGCAGGATACAATGGACCGTTCTAAACTTGGGTAGAAAATTATAAATCACAGGGTAACCTCAAAGAAAAATAATAAACCTTTGCATCACAATACAAAACAGAAGAAGCACAAATATATAGCAAATACTAAACAACAGCAATGAAGGAAATGATAACAATTCATAAACAACATGAGCTCAGCACAGAAAATTATATGGAATGAAGAAATCAGTAAAAATACAAAAAAGCACACAACAAAATGACAACAACAAATTCATACTTGTCAATAATTACACTGATTATCCATGGATTGAGAACTCTGGTGGCGTACTGCTTATGGCATTTGACTGCTACCCAGAAGGCTGGTGGTTCAAACCTATCAACAACTCCTCGGAAGGAAGATTGGGCAATCTACTTCCATAGTGATACTGCCTCGGAAACCCAAGGGGAAGGTCACTATGAGTCAGATCCAACTCGACGGCAGTGGGGTTTTTGGGTTTTTTTAGTCTGGAAGAAGACTGACGCTTTAATCATTGGTGTAACAAAACCAGATAGGCTCTCTCTTGATCACATCATACTTATCAGAAAAGGGAGGTGAGCTATTTCACTGAAAACAGTGGTATTAAATGAAATGTTATACATATTGAAGAGGAAGGCCCTACATAAAAGTTCCATACACCTTTTCTGTAAATATATTCCTAATTCAATCTTTATGCTATGTAAATAGCATTTTTAATATTCAAATTATTTATTGCTATTGACCACAGCTAAATTCACCTAATAATCATAATTGTACATATGTGGAATCTTCTGAATTTTCTATGTGCACAATCACAGCATCTGCAAATGATTAGAGCTTTATTTCTTTCTTTCCAATCATTTCCCTTTTTTTTTTTTTTTTTCTCTTGACTTATTTTGCTAGCTTGGGCTCCCAGTATAATCTTGAAAAGTGGTGTTGGGTGCATCATTGTCTCCTGACTGATCTTATTTTGAAAAATTTCAAAATTTCACTGTTACTTATGTTTACTTTAGACTTTTTAAACATTTTAAATAAACTCCTTTTACCAAGATAAGATAAGGAAGTTTCTTTTTATTCCTAGTATTTCAGAATTTTTATTATGAATGAGTGTGGAATTTTGTCAAATGTTTTATTTTATCTTTTGAACTGATCATATGAATTTTCTCATTATATTAATTCAGTAGCATAGTGCCTAAGGCACTTGACTGCTAACCAGAAGGCTGGCGGCTCAAACCCACTAGCCACTCCTTGGAAGGAAGATGGGACAATCTACTTCCATAGTGATACTGCCTCGGAAACCCAGGAGGAGTCACTATGAGTCGGATCCAACTCGATGGCACATAACAACAACAACAGCAACAATCAGTTTTGAATGGCAAACTAACTTTGATCTTCCATATAAATCCAACTTGGTCACAATATATTGTCTGTTCTATATATTGCTGAATTCAATTTGCTAACATTGTGTTATGATTTTTCTATCATTTTCAAGAGGGAAATTTATCTGTAATTTTTCTTTCTTGTAATGATCCTTAATAGTTTTGTATGTATTACACAACATTTCTGAGCTTCTATTTCCTTTTTTGTAAAATAGAGCAATTTACCATAATTTATGAGATTATTATAAGGATTAAATGAGAAAATAATATGAAATCACTTAGCACATTTCCCTGCATATAATAAATGTTCAACAAATATTTATTGAAAGCCTAAAATGGTTTCAGATTCTTATCAGTTAAAATTTGAGAATAAAATGTACACAAAATAATCCTAACAATAAATCAATGAAATTAACAAAAGTTTCATTTCTAAAATCAAATGGCAAGATTTGAATCACAACACTCTAATTTGTAGAGCCCCAGCTTCTGCTCAAAACTTATTTAATATTTAGAAGCCAGAGAAGGAAAACTCCAGACTAGAAGGAATAGGGGCAAGGGGCTAACAGCCTTACCAGATCCACCCTGTCACTAACCAGCAAAAGTTTCTTGTTCCACGATCTCTTAAAAGTGGCCTGGTAAGAAGCAGCTTGAGCTGGCCACTAGGAGACTGTACTAGACTCACTCTGTGACCTTGCACAAATCATATTTCTGGGCACCAATTTTGTCATGTGCCAAAAAGCAACAATAATCCCCACCCTGTCCATTTCATGGGGTTGATATAAGATTGAAATGGAAAGGCTTTTTAAAAGTTAAAAACAGCTATATGCAAATATAGGGTATATTACATTATTATCGATGAGTGCTTTATATTATTATGCTAAGTGCTTTATATTGATTATATTAGTGAATACTTAAAGAAGCCTACTAGGTATGCACAGATCTAAGGCACAGACTGATTAAGCAAATTGACCAAGATTCTACAGCTAGTAGATAATGTAGCCAGGATTTAAATCCATACAGTCTGAGACCTAAAACAGCCTATGCTCTTAACCACTATGCTACAGAGGCTAAGAAAAATGCTGGTCTCCCTTCCAAAACAGAAACCAAGTATCACATGTTGTCATAAGACTGGTAGTCTTAATAGCATTAAGATTCAACATCACATAAGAACATCTATTAAATAAATGGAAAAAAGTTTCCTTTTATGACTATCCCTTTTTGCTTTTTAAGACTCATTTCTTTTCTCTTTGATTTAAAAAAAAAAAGAGGGGGGAAAAACTGTCACAGGAAATGTTTCATCCCATAAAACTCCAGCTAATCAAAAGTTTCCTTGGCCAATTGCCCCAGCTGTACAACTGGAAGACATTAAGACTTCAGGGAACTCACAGTTCTCCTGTTAATCTAATATTAAATTGTTCTAACATTTCATTGACTCAGAGATTGCTCTCCAACCTACAGTAGCTTCCGCCTCTGGATGTCATTTGTCAGGTCTCTCTTGTCTCATTGTAGGGTCTGCAAATAGCCACAGGCCTTTTCAGGCATATCATCTCTAAATACTTGATATTGGCATCTCAGCCCACGGTATCACTTTAGAGACTGAAGCTATACCAGGAAGAACTCCAGCCCTGTGGGCATGAGTAAGACTCTTAAATCCTCTAAGGCTCAGATTCCTCATTTGTTAAATGGGATTCGTGGTAGCAACACCACCTACTTCACAAGGTTAGTGTGCAGATACGATGAGGCAATGCTTGGGAAAGTACTATAAAGACTGCAGGGCACTGTTCAAAGTAAGAAAGGACAATTGTTCTCTACCCTATTGTGTGATGTTGTGAAAAAAAGCACTTTTCTGGGACTCAGCAGTCTTGCTTTCTCATACAGATATCTAAGAATCTATAATTTAAGCTCTCTTTCCCTCTTGGCTTAAAAAAAAAAAACACTGTCATAGAATCAACTCTGACTGGTGATATAGTGGTGTAAACTTTGGGTTGCTAACCAAACGGTCGGAAGTTTAAACATACCAGCCACAGAGCTGGAGAAAGATGAGAAAGTCTGCTTCCAAAAACATTTACAACCTTGCAAACCCTATGTGGCAGTCCTACTCTGTCCTAAAAGGGTTGCTATGGATTGAAATCAACTCCATGGCAGTGGATTTGGGCTCGTGCCTTTATATCATTGGAAGTCTTTTTTGAATTTATGTTGTCATTGTCAGATGCTCAGTCAGATGCTTTAACTGTTAGAGCAGAGACACGGACATTTGAACTTGCCTCCTTCACTGACCATATTTCATCCATTTTTGTGGATTCTCTCCATGATTTCCACCCTAGCTCTTCTCCTCCTTTCACAGTGTTGTTGTTGCTGTTAGGTGCCAATGAGTTGTGTCTGACTCATAGAGATTCTATGTACAACAGAAAAAAACAAGACCCAGTCCTGCACCATCCTAAAAATACTTGCTATGCTTGAGCCCATAATTGAGCCACTGTGTCAATCCATCTTATTGAGCGTCTTCCTCTTTTCTGCTGCTTTACCAAGCACGATATCTGTGATAGTTGGAGCTGTGTGTCAACTTGGCTGGACCACAATTCTGTGTGGTTTAAGCAGTTCTGATGTGGGTTATTCCCATGATGGGATCAGATGCATATGTTTTGAGCAGCCAATCTGTTGAAAGGGAGTTTCCCTAGAGGTGTGGCCTGCTTGTAATATATTTATGGACATCCTGGGAAAAGAGACACTCTTCTGTGGATCAGGATGTTGTTGTGCTTCCTACAACTGTCCATGAGCAAACAATCCACCATTCAGCCTGGAGATCTTGGATTCATCATTTGTTGGAGTCAACAGCTGGTATACTGCCTGCCAACCTTGAGCTTGTCAGCCCCTGCAGCTGCGTGAGTCAGGAAAACCTCCAGCTTCACGTTTGATCCAAGAACCTGGGACTTGCCAGCTTCTATAAGTGTGTGATCCATTTTCTTGAGATAAATTTCTCTTTCTCTAGATATATATGTATAAGCTTTACTGGTTTTGCTTCTCTAGAGAACCCAACCTAACACAATATCCTTCTCCAGGGACAGCCCCTTTTTGTCAGCAAGACCAAAGTATGAGAGATGAAGTCTGTCCATTCTTGCTTCGAAGGAGCATTCCAGCTGTACTTCTTCCAAAACAAGTTTGTTTGTTCTTCTGGCAGTCAATGGTATTTTCAGTATTCTTTGCCAACATCATAATTCAAATGCATCAATTCTTCTTTGGTCTTCCTTATTCATTGTCCAGCTTTCACATGCATAAGAGGTGATTAAAAATGACATAGCTTGGGTCAGGCACACCTTAGTCTTCAGTGACATCTTTGGTCTTCAATGCTTTAAGGAGGTCTTTTGTAGCAGATTTGCCCAGTGTAATACATCATCTGATTTCTTGACTGCTGCTTCATGGGTGTTGACTATGGATCCAAGTAAAATGAAATCTCTTACAACTTCAGTCTTTTCTCCATTTATAGTGATGTTGCTTATTGGTACACTTGTAAGGATTTTTGTTTTCTTTATGCTGAGGTGTAATCCATACTGAAGACTTTAGTTTTTGATCTTTATCAGTAAATGCTTCAAGTCATCTTCACTTTCAGCAAGCAAGGCTGTGTCAACTGCATATTGAGGTTGCTAATGATTCTTCCTCCAATCCTGATGGCATGTTCCTCTTCATATAGTCCAGCTTCTCAGATTATTTGCTTAGCATATAGATTGAATACACATGGTGAAAGGATACAACCCTGACACATATCTTTTCTGACTTTAAACCATTCTCTATTCCCCTGCTCTGTTCAAACAACTGCCTCTTGATCTATGTACAGGTTCCTCAGGAGCACAATTAAGTGTTTTGGAATTCCCATTCTTCACAAAGTTATCCATAATTTGTTATTTTCCACATAGTTGATTTGCACAGTCAATTAAACACAGGTAAACAACTTTCTGGTATTCTTTGCTTTCAGCCAAGATCCATCTGATATCAGCAATGACATCCCTTGTTCCACGTCCTCTTCTGAACCCAGTTTAAATTTCCGACAGTTCCCTCTCAATATACTGATGCAACCATTTTATTATTATTATTATTATTATCTTCAGCAAAATTTTACTTGTTTGTGATATTGATTGATGTTATTGTTAGGTCCCATCGAGTCAACCCTATGTACAAACACTATGTACAAGTATTTAAAATACCAATGGCATAGCCTCCAGCCTCATAGCAACATGCAAACCATCACATACAAAAGTCTGACAGAGGAATGGTGGGATATTAATGATACTGTTTGATAATTTCTACATTGTGTTGGATCACCTTTCTTTGAAATTGAGATAAATATGAATCTCTTCCAATCACTTGGCCAGGTAGCTATCTTCCAAATTTCTTGGCATGAAAGTGAAGTGTCTCCAGCACTGCATTTGTTTGTTGAAATATCTTAATGGGTATTGTATCAATTCCTGGAGACTTGTTTCTCTCCAATTCCTTCAGTGAAGCTTGGATTTCTTCCTTCAATACTATCATCTACCATATGCTATCTCCTGAAATGGCTAAGCATCAACTAGTTCTTCTTGTTACAGTAACTCTCTGTATTCCTTCCATCTTCTTTTGATGCTTCCTGCATCATTCAATATTTTGCCCACACAGTCCCTCAATATTGCAAGTTGAGGTTGGACTTTTTTCTTCAGTTCTTTCACCTTGAGTAATGCAGAGTGTGTTCTTCCGCTTTGATTTTCCAACTCCAGATCTTTGCACATTTCATTATAATACATTACCTTGTCTTCTCACACTGCCCTTTGAAATCTTCTGTTCTGCTGTTTTATTTCATCATTTCTTCAACTTACTTTAGCTACTCTCTGTTCAAGAGGAAGTTTCAGAGTCTACTCTGACATCAACTTTGTTCTTTTCTTCCTTGCTTTTCTTTTTCATGACCTTTTGCTTTCTTCGTGTATGATGTTCTTGATGTCACCACAACTCACCTGGTCTTCAGTTATTGGTGTTCAGTGAGTCAAATATATTCTTCATGTGGTCTCTAAATTCAGGTAGAATATAATCAATGTCATATTTTGGTTCTTGTGGACTTGTTTTAATTTTCTTTGGTTTCAACTTGAGATTGCATATGAGGAATTGATGGTCTGTTCCACAGTCAGTTCCTGGCCTTGTTTTGACTGATTATATTGAACTTCTCCATCACCTCTTTCCGCACATGTAGTTGATTTCATTCCTGTGTATTCCATCTGGTGAGGTCCACAAGTATAGTCACTGTTTATGTTATTGATTTAAAACAAACAAAAAAAATGTATATGCAATAAATAAGTCATTGATCTTGCAAAATTCTATCATGCAGTCTACAGCATCATTTCTTCCACCAAGGTCATATTTTCCAACGACCAATGCTTCTTCTTTGTTTCCAACTTTCACATCCCAGTCACCAGTAATTATCAATACATCTTGATTGTATGTTTTGTCAATTTCAGACTGCAGAAGCTGGTAAACATCTTCAATTTCTTCATCTTTGGCTTTAGTGGTTGGTGCATAAATTTTAAAAAATAGTAGTATTAACTGGTCTTCCGTGTAGGCATATGGATATTATTCTATAACAGATAGCACTGTACTTCAGGACAGATTTTGAAACATTCTTTTTGACAATGAATGTGACACCATTCCTCCTCAATCTGTCATTCCTGGAAGAGCAGACCATATGATTGTCCAACTCAAAATGGCCAATATCAGTCCATTTGAGTTTGCCAATGCCTAGGATATTAATCTTTATGTGTTCCATCTCATTTTTAACAACTCCCAATTTTTCTAGACTCATACTTTGCACATTCTAATTTTTAATGAATGTTTGAAGCTATTTCTTCTCATTTTGAGTCATGCCCCATCAGCAAATGAAAGTCCTGAAGGCTTTACTCCATCCACATCATTAAGGTCAACTCTACCAACACACCACCACAGCTACCAGTGACCACACCAGGATACCAGCAATCACCCAAGGATCTACTTTCAGCACCTGATTTTATTGGTAACTTGGGTTGGCTAGGTGCAAATGGGTACATCCAGTGCCACTGAAACCCAAGCAGAGAGTCCATTTGTACTGCAGGTAGGCTGGCTAACTCCCCCCACAGTGGGTCACTGAGTAGGCTTGGATCAGCTTAGTGGCACTGAGAGGCCTGCACTTGACTTTATCAGTAATACAAAGATCACTAGCAAGCACTCTCCCAACTCCAGTGCAGCTGAAATTGAGCAGATCTTTGGAATCGCAGGCAGGTGGATTCACAGAGGGACTCCTAAGGCGGATAACTGTCTAGGCTGGTTGAGCCAGCACTGTGGATCACAGAGACGGGAAGTTTTCTTGGGTCAGAGTTTTGACACCAAGGGGCCTCAGAAGTGGGGTTTTTGTGTGTGTCTCAGCCTGGTAGAAAGTGGCAACCCCCTAACAACTGGAGTCTTTGCTGAAATTGAGCTACGGGCCTGTAAATAACAGTATGATGTCATCAGTAGCAGGCTGCTCAAAACCATAGAAACTGCCCCTAGCAACAGCCAGCTTTCCTTCTTCCGCTCTCACCTTCTCCACCAATAACTTCACTCATCCAATAGAAGAAACCACATTCAGCCAACATAAAACCTCCAGGTTCAAACTCTAAACCCTCTTTAAGACTAACAGAAACCCATATCCACATTGCACACAGTGATTCCACCATTACAAAGAAAACTGCAGAGCAACCTAGCATACCTGAATTAATAACTAAAAAGAAATAGAGAGATGCAAATCAAAACAACAATGAGATATCATCTCACCCCAGCAAAATAGCAAAGTTCAACAGGTCAGAAAATAACAAATGCTGGTAAGGTTGCAGAGAGATTGGAACTCTTGTGCACTGCTGGTGGGATTGTAAAATGGTACAACCATTGTGCCAAATGGTATGGCATTTCCTTAAAAAACTGAAAATAGAATTACCATTTGACCCAGCAATTCCATTGCTAGGAATATATCCTAAAAAGGTGAGAGATAGCGCATGAACAGACATATGTACAACTATGTTCATCACAGAACAATTCACTATAGCAAAGAAACAACCTAAATGTCCATCAACGGATGAGTGGATAACCAAATTATGGCACATGCACACAATGGAAAACTATGCTACATTAAAGAACAATGAGGGACTTGCAAATAATTTCACAACATGGATGAACCTGGAGGATATTATGCTGAGTTAAGTAAGTCAATCGCAGAAAGACAAGTACCGTATGAGCCCATTACTGGAAAAAGACAGAGAAGGGTTTGCTTGGGAAAGGGAACTCACTTAGTAGGTTATCAGGATGGGGAGGGAAGGGGAAGGATTAATTTCAGACTAATGGGGCCTACATGCTGACATGGGAGGGGGAGGGATATATAGGAAGGATCTGTGCCCACCATGATAACATTTGGAAATGGGAGGACACCAAATTGTGCACATAAGAGATAGATGACAGAAGCTAATACCAACCAATGTGTCCACAATACTGCATTTCCATTAACACCAAACACCAGGCTACAGATAAACACATAAACACCTGAGATGATCAGACAGGGGTCAGTGAATGGAAGTATACTCTAGACCAAGGATAGATTCAGCTGAGGCTAATGTTGCACAGACACCAGTGATACAAAATACCTACAGTCCTTACAGAAACAATAGAAGATAGACACAGAGTAATCCCTCACAGATACCCAGACACTATGGGAGATAGATTCAATAGATCCACCATCTCAGGACCATAGTACCGGGGGATGTCACTACATTGATGAGTAGTGACTGGGGTCTAAAAATTTTTCAAGCAGCCACCTAAGATGTAGCTAACAGTCTCCTATTGTTGGAAGCAAAGAAAAAAAAAAAAAAAGAGCATTTGAAGGAATCAGCCATAGGACATGATGGCCCTCAAGACCAGAAGAACTAGATGGTACCTGGCTACCAATGCCAACCACTCAGGAAAGGATCAAATCTGGAGATCCTGGATAGAGTGGGAGGGAAAACATGGACCAAAATCCAAAAACTCAATAATAACCAGAATTACTAGTCAGATGAAATCTGGTGAGACCTCCAGTACTATGCCCTGGAATACATTCTGCACCTGGAATAAAACACACCCCCAGGGGCTCACTCTCAGCCCAATAGTTAACAAGATGTACACGCAGACCACTCAACCTAGGATGATGCACCCCCATACTCTATGGTAATACATCCCTTTGAGCAATAGACCACGGGACACCAGAGGATCAACATTCAAATTGAGGAAATGCAGGACAAACAAGAGTGCATAAATATGAGGGGCACAGGGGGAGGGTTACAGGTTAGGGAGGGGAGGAGACTGGGTTAGGGTTGGACATGGTAAATGGGGGATGAAACTAAATGCACAAGTTATGTTGAATGTAAAACAAGCTCATAAAATTAAAACAAAATGGAAACAAAGGTCCACTCTACTTTGAGGAGACAGCTGTTATCCAGTTATAGTTTGAGTGTCTTTCATAACAGGTGGAGTTAACTATGTTTGACTCCAGATAAAATGGTACATTTGTTCTGTCTACTGCAGTCTTCTTGACCCTCACTTATGACTCCTCACGAGTCTTATATTTTTCCCTTTATCCTTCCTTAATCATTCAGAGGATATTCACTTGATGTCTTTCATATGCCTGGTGTTGTGCTAGGAACAGAGTATATGAAGTCAAACAAAATATAAACTCCTCAAGGAACTTAAGTTCTAGTGAGAGGGACAGATGACTAAATCAACAAATAAATTTATATAATCTATTATAACTGATGATAAATTTGATGACAGAGAGAGCATGAGGGAGGAACACTAAACCCAGTCTGGGGCATCTGTGAGGTGAGGGAAGGCATCTGTGTTAGACTGGGTTCTCTAGAGAAACAAAACCAGTAAAGCTTATAGAGAGAGAGAAAGAGAAATTTATCTGAGGAAAACGATTCACACACTTACATAGAAGCTGACAAGTCCAAAGTTTTTGGATCAAACGTCAAACTGGAGGTTTTTCCAGACTCATGCAGCTGCAGGGGCTGAGGAGCTCAAGGTTGGCAGGAAGTATACTGGCTGTAGACCCCAATGAATGATGAATCCAAGATCTCCAGGCTGAATGGTGTATTGTTCACTCACAGACAGTTGTAGGCAGCACAACAGGATCCCAATCCACAGAGGGCTGCCATGACCAAGAAGGAGAGGAACGGGCCTTGCCTGGCCAAGGGGGTGAGGCCGCCACTTAGAGGAACTAGGGCACTGGGGCCACCCAGCGGAGAAGACCTGTACAGATACCACCCATTGAAGATCTGTACAGGTGCCAAGTTGACAAGGGGTGGAATTGTGGTAGTTACGTTTGTGTGTCAACTTGGCTGGGCCTGGCTGAGTGGCTGGGCAGCTGGCGGTAGTTATTCCCTGTGATGAGACTGACAATCAACTCCATGATAGGATCTACCAGCAGCAGCTGAGTAGCTGCCTTTGGGATGTGGTCTGCTTCCTGTATATAAGGAGAAGCTTTGAGAATGGTCTCTAGCCTATGGCATGCTTGGACCCTGTATATAGCCATGTCGTTGCTCAGCAGCCTGCTATGCTCTGCCGACCTTGGGACTTACAATGGACTTGTTAATGGCCTGCCATGTGGTTTGGTAACATCGGGACAGTGTCTTTTTACTTGTCAACCTTGGGGCTTCCAGCCTCAGCAGCCAGCAGCTGTCAGAGTGAAGAAACGCCTCCAGCTCCAGTGGGCTGGGAGCAGGAGGCAGAGCTGGACTCCAAGGTTGAGGGGCTTTCACCCAGCCCCTAGAGCCTAGCACTTTGAACTTGGACTTAAAGCCTCCAAATTGTAATAATAAACTCTTGTTTGTTAAGGCCATCCCATTTGTGGTATATTCCTGTCAGAATGGCACTAGGTAACCAGAACAGCATCGTAGAGGAGGATTCACACCTAAAGAATGAGAAGGTATTAGCTAAATGAAGGAGGAAGAAAATGGAATCACTGGTTAAGAAAGCAGCATGTGCAAAGGCATAAACACATGAGGGAGCACTATAAGAAAATTATAATTGCTGAGGATAAGCAGTATTTGATAAGGATCTGGAAAATAAGATGCAGAGATTTTGTTGTTGTTGTTGTTGTTATGTGCCGTTGAGTCGGACCCAACTCATAGCAACCCCTCCTTGGGTTTCCAAGGCAGTATCACTATGGAATTAGATTGCCCCATCTTCCTTCTGAGGAGTGGCTGGTGGGTTTGAACCACCAGCCTTCTGGTTAGCAGTCAAGTGCTTTAGGCACTATGCTACCAGAGCTCAAATCAAATCATGAACAGTGTTGCTTACAAACTAAGAAGTTTAAATTTTGTCTTGAAAGCCATGGAGTTACTGAAATAAGAGAGTGGTGGGATCAGATTTATGTTTCAGAAAGATCATACTGGTAATTCTGAGAAGGACAGATTGCAGAGGTCCTGGCTGGAGGCAGGAGGACCAGTGAGGAAAGGAAAGAAGTAAAGATAATCTTGATTAAGGCATTGACTATAAAAATTAAAAGAAGGAATTGAGGAAATTAAAAATTCAAATTAAAAAATGGGTGCATTCAAGAGTCATACAAGAGAAAGAAGTTATAAGATTTGCTGATTAATTGCACATGGTGAGGGTGGACATATGAGAGGGAGGCCCTTGGTAGGTGTGATAGTTGAAGATGTGTCAACTTGGCTGGACTCCAGTTGTGAGTGGTGGTTCCCATGATGGATCACATGACTGTGTCCTAAGCGGCCGG
>NW_006921641.1:7696018-7710369 GCF_000298275.1 Orycteropus afer afer | reverse complement strand
TCTTTCTCTCTCTATAAATATATATATATATATATACTTTGCTGGTTTTTGTGTTTCTGTAGAGAACCCAGTCCAACACAGTAGGCTAACACCCAGGTTTCTACCTTAGATATCAGGCTGAAAGGAGGTGACATCACAAAACAAGATGAACTTGTTTTTGTATATGTTAGTGTAATTTGGCTAAGTGAAAAAAAAATCAAACACAAAAGCTTATATACCATTTGATTCCATTTTCATGAAATTCTGGAAAAAGCAAAACAACATGGTAACAGAAAGCAGATAGGTGATTGTCAGGGGTTAAGATTCAGGACAGAGGAACAACTGCAAAGGGGAACAAGGCAATTTTTTAAGGCAAAAATACTGAGAACCAAGCTAAAATGTGAACAACAAAGTTTACAGAGTAAGAGATACTACATTTTACGTAAGTCAGTGTTGAGGTCTCAGATACAAGTCAGAATATAATGACCAAAATTCTTGAAACCATACACTTAAAATTAATAGATTTTATTGTATGAAAATACCTCAATAAAGTTGTTTTTAAGGCAATATACCTTTGGGATACTCAAGTGAGATGACAACTAGGAGAGGTCTGTATATGAGATATGGATTTGGAACCAATGGACAAGGAAATTGTACAGTGTAAAAGAATAGAGGTCAAGGACAGTGCCCAGAAGCAATGACATTTAGGGAGAGAAAACGCTGAGGAAGAGGATCCCCGGAAGATAACTGGGAAGAAATAACCAGAGAACTAGAAGGTACACCAGGAGAAAATAATGAACAAAAGTTGACAGAGAAGAGTTTTTAAAAGGGGAGAGTAGCCAAGAGAGTAAATGCCACAGAGAACTCCAAAAAGATAAAGTTAAAATAAATGTCCATTGGCCTTGTCAGTCTGGAGGACTCTGGTGAGGGGAAGCCAGAGATTGCCTTCTCCTGTGTCTTGCTCTTATAATAACTAAGTCACCCTGAAGCAGTGGTTTTAAAACATTTTTTTAGCAGCAAAAACCTCGAGGAGGGAAGTGGCAGAAGATTTGCCAAGACCAACCCCAAATCTACTGACTTCCAAAAATGTACTAAGATTTTGTCCTGAAATTCAATTTATAAATGTTTTGGTCATACCTTTCTGGTTATGCTTTGCTTAGGTAAAAATTAAATTAAAATTGCACAAGCACCCATCCATCTGAGAGCAAAGCCCTAAAGTGGTGATGTGTAATAGCTCCAAATGTTGCAGTCTAAACCATCCCATTGCCATCAAGTTTATTTTGACTCAGAATGACTCTATAGGACTGAGCAGAATTGCCCCATAGGGTTTCCAAGTCTGAACTCTTTACAGAAGAAGAAATCTTTCTCCCACAAAGCAGCTGGAGCATTAGAACCACTGACTTTCTAGTTAATAGCAGAATTCTTAACCACTGTGCTACCATGGATCTTTGTGCTGCCAGGAATTTAAAAAAATGTAGGAGACTCATACAATAGAGACTTCCCCTTGCTCAATGCTGATGTGAAGAGGACATATTATAGGGTAGGAGTGACACCCAGTGGTCATGGAAATAACTCTAGGTTCTCTTTTTGTTCAGGGCATAGAAGAGGAGCAACTGCCTGACATCACCCAGTGTGGCTTCTGTAGGCTTCCCAGGTCAGAGCCAAATGGGGGTAGTGGGAAGGGGGGCATGGTTAGAGTTAGGTAGCAGTGTGCGAATTCACTGAATCCTGTGAAACACAGAGTGACTATTCCTCCTTTCTCATCATGATACCTTTAAAAAGAAAGTTTGGCCATTTCTAAAGCACTTGGTAGGGTGGAGGGTCGAGGAAAGAGGGGGAGGCCTTCAACGGATGGATTGACACGGTGGCTGCGATGATGGGCTCAAGTATAGCAGGGATTGTGGGGCTGGCGCGGGATCGGGCAGTGTTTCGTTCTGCTGTGCATGGGGGTCGCTATGAGTCGGAAACGACTCGACGGCACTTAACAACAACAACAACAAAGCACTTTCATTTTTATTACCTCACTTGATCCTCATGGCAACCTTCTGAGTCAAGCAGTACAAGTTGCAAGTTGTAACAGCCCCATTTTATGAAAAGAAGGCTAAGACACAGAAGGGTTAATGTATCTATTCACAAACCCAGGTCTCCCAGTTCTAAGTCAAGTGCTCTCATTCCATAACACCACTTTATCAGGACAAAGCCTGAACTATGGGGTGGATATCTGCAGTCCCACATCTGGAGCCCCAAATCTCAAAACTATTCAGTTAATAAATATTTCTTTAGCACCCACTATGTGACTGGCATTATTTGTACTAAAACAAAAGTCTGTTCTGAGTAAGTTTTTAATCTAGCTTTATGGCATATACCACAGTGTGATGGGATGGGCAGGGCCAGGGTACAGCAGGAGCTCCATGGGTCCCAAGGGAGGATTGAAGATAAGGTGGAGGCACATCTGCTCCTCTGCTCCACACACAAGCATGCACCTCAGCCACAGGCAGCTCAGTGAGTGCCCTCACCTGCTCACTGGACCGCCTCTGAGAAGATGGCACAGTGAAAAGATTTCTACAGCACTCTCCTTTCTTAAAAAAAAAAAAAAAAAATTGCAAAACAGAAAAGACAAGCCATCTTCAACAAAACTAGGAAACAACCAAAACCCTAAAGTCCAGGCGATGGGGAATAACTTTTGTTTGGGCCAAGTCAAGGAAGCAGAGAATGGTTAAGTACCTCTCCAGCCCTTGGGTAATGCACATTTCCACAGAAAACAATGCATCGTGAAGGGCCAAGCAGCAGCTTTAACTGGGAGTAATGAAGGCAGGTCATCTCAGAACTTGTTGGACACATACTTAGGGGCAGAGGAGAGGGGCCAAATGATGAACCAGGAAGATATTTTATCTTTGGAGAAAACAAAATGACAGTGAGGCCAGCCATGTAGCAAACAGCTCTGCCACTACCGAAAGATAAAGACAGCTGAAAAGGAATACATACTAAAGTACCATCCAAAAAAAAAAAAAAAAAAAACAATACAGAATTTTATGCTGAGTAAGTAGGCTTGTTGCTCACTCCAAAAACAGGAATTCATAAAATGGAAAGCATGAAGCAGAGATATAACCTCTGCAGAAGGAAGAGCAGAGCATGTGAAAAAATATTCGGAGGACTTTCACTTCTGGCAAAAAATGACCAGATATTGTGGGGATGACAGTGGGAGAAAGGATTTAGACTACAAATATCTAAAAGTATAGAATAGATATAATAAACATTCTTTTAAACACATGGCTGAGCTCATAGAAAGGAAGAAAATCCAGAGGGACTAAAACTGAAGAGGGAACAAAAATAAGGTCAAGAGATCCATTGGTAGCCTTGAGGTCCTCTGCCCAGAACTTACAGGCACTGTTTTAACAGCCTCATGGATGATCCAAGACCAGGTATTCAGTGACCCAAGGTGAAGTCTAGAAGTGAAGCTTGTGCATGAATCCAGGATCTCTGAAGAGCTACCCCTTCAAGAAAGTTGAGCCAAAAGGAAAATTAATGTGGCTGCTGACAGGGAAACCTATCTGTCTCAGGCCCTATCTTGGAGTTAAAGAAAAAAAAAAAAAGCTACCTAGAAATTCATAAACACCCTCCTATATGAGGGTTTAAAAATATACTATTGTATGCAGGGAACCCCAAAAGAAAAATTAATTACAAATGCTTCTCAGTCAGATGCACTCTCGATACCCAGCAGACACAGATGCAAAATTGTTCAAGCCTCTCAAGGTTCCTGGTCAGCAAAGTATGATCCAATTAAAAATTACCAAAAGCACAAGAAAGCAAAGCACTAGGGAAGAAAATGAAAAAAAAAAAAAAAAAAAATCTAACAAAAGATATAATACAAAATGACTCCAATATTAAAATGGTCTAATAGAAATATTTAAAAAGTAATGAGAGAAAAGGGCATAAGTCCACACACACACACACACACACACAACTTGCTCAAAAATGTTTCAGCAATTTTATTAATAATGACCAAAACCTGAAAACAAACAAAATATCATCCATAAGAGAATAGGTAAACAAAGTATGCTCTTATCATTCAATGAAATACTACTCAACAATGAAAAGGAATGAACTACTCATACATATTACAACATGAATGACTCTCAAAAACACTATGCTGAGCAATAGAAAGCAGTATTAAGGCACACAGACAATTTATTATCCCATTTATATAAAGTTCAAAAGTAGGCAAAAGTAATCTATGGGTGATAAAACCAAATGTAGGGAAAGCTAACTGGAAAAGTACACAAGAGAACTTTCTGAAATTATGTCAATATTCTATACGTCAATTGAGATAGGGTTTCATAGATATGTACAATTGTCAAAACTCATCAGATTGTACCCTTAAGATTTGTGTATTTTAATTTTTGCTAATTATATCTGAATAAACAATATATAGATTTAATTAAAGAAGGAATTCAAATTATATGCCAGTCTATTAAAAAAAAATATCAAGAATATTTGAAAAAGATACAGAAACAAATTCTGGAAATAAAAAACATAATCATTGAATTAAAAAAATTGAATATCTTCTTCTATAATTTATGACTTATATCAGACCAAGCTTTCTACTAAGAACATCTCAAAAAACTGGATAACATATTTTTTTAATTAAAAAACATGTTTTCAAATAGAGAACTACCAAGATGGTGAAAACTTGAGTCTAGACTTCAAAGAGAAGGGAAACACAGAGAAGTGACCCCAACATTCAGCTATGTTTTTCTTCTTGAGGCATTTGCTGACAGTAGCCAACTGAGAGAGCCTGAGGAGTTGAGAAGAAAATGGCAAAGAAGACTGAGAAGTTGTGGTGCCATGAATCAGTTAGTATGACTCCTCTAGCCATCATCTTTGTAACTCTCACCAGATAACTGGGTGGAACTATGTAAATATGAGGTGCTTGTGGCCCACCACAGGTAACTTGAGAGCTTGGTAATAATTTAAATAAGGTACCATGCACCTGTGGGAATGAGACCATGCAAATAAGGTGTATGGAACCGTAAATGTGGGGATTGATCAGTTTTGCCATCCCACTCACTGCCATCAAGTCTATTCCAACTCATAGTGATGCAATAGGACCGAGTAGAATTGTCCTATAGGATTTCCAAGGCTGTAAACATTTATGGAAGCAGATTGCCTCATCTTTCTCCTGAGCTGGTAGGCTCAAACCACCAACTTTTTGGTTAGCAACTGAATGTCTTAACCATTATGCCACCAGAGCTTCTCTTTTGCCATCCCATTAGGCTTAAAATGCACCATCCCAGAGGCAGAAAGAAGGATCTTACTACTATCAAAAAGGAACAAGGAGGGGAGTACATCCTTGGACCCAAGACCCTTGTGCTGGACCTCCTTGGCAGAGAAACAGCAGAGAGATAGCAGAGAGACAGTGGCAGTAGAGGCAGCAAAACCAAGAGAACAGAACAAGACAGACTGGCTGGCTTGCAAGCCCACAGAGCAAGAAAGCTGAGTGCCTTTGAGCAGGAGTCTTGCTGGAGGAATTGGGTGAGCCTATGCCTATCAGTGCACCATCATTTATCTGGCAGTTGGTCCTACTGTGGAGGCTTGCATGTTGCTGTGAGACTGGAGGTTATGCCACTGGTATTTCAAATACCAGCAGGGTCACCCATGGTGGACAGGTTTCAACAGAGCTTCCAGATTAAGACAGACTCAGAAGAAGGAAGGGGCTATCTACTTTTCAAAGAACTAGCCAGTGAAAGCCTTATGAATAGCAGTGAAACACTGATATATTACTGGAAAATTTTATGAATAGCCTTGAAACAATGTCCAATATAGGGCCATAGATAAGCCTCTCAGATTGGAAGGCACTCAAAATACATGGAGAAGAGCTGCCCCTCAGAGTAGACCTGCCCTTAATGATGTGGATGGAGTAAAGCTTTTGGGACTTCCGTTTGCTGATGTAGCAAAACTCAAAATGGGAAGAAACAGCTGCAAATATCCATTAATAATTGGAACATGGAATGTACAAAGTATGAATCTAGGAAAATTGGAAGTTGGCAAACATGAAATGGAACACATAGAGATCAATACCCTAGGCATTAGTGAGCTGAAATGAACTGGTTTTGGCCATTTTGAATCAGACAACCATATGATCTACTCTACCAGGAATAACAAATTGAAGAGGAATGGTGTGGCATTTATTGTCACAAAGAATGTTTCAAGATCTCTCCTGAAGTACAATGCTGTCAGTTTTAGGATAATATCCACATGCCTACAAGGAAGACCAGTCAGTACTACTATTATTCAAATTTATGCACTAACTACCAAAGCCAAAGATGAGAAGATTGAAGACTTTTACCAGCTTTTGCAGTCTGAAATTAACCAAACATTCAATCAAAATATGTTGATTATCACCAGTGATTGTAATATGAAAGTTAGAAACAAAGAAAAATCATTAGCAGTTGGAAAATATGGCCTTGGTAATAAAAATAACCCTGGAGATTGCATGATAGAGTTTGGTAAGACCAATGACTTATTCATTGCAAATACCTTTTTCCAACAACATAAATGACAGCTACACATGTGGACTTCACCAGATGGAATACACAGGAATCAGATCAACTACATCTGTGGAAAGAGGTGATGGAGAAGCTCATTATCTTCAGCCCAAATAAGACCAGGAGCTGACTGTGGAACAGACCATCGTTGCTCATATGCAAGTTCAAGCTGAAGTTGGAAACAATTAAAACAAGTCCACAAGAGCCAAAATATGACCTTGATTATATCCCACCTGAATTTAGAGACCATCTAAAGAATAGATTTGATGCATTGAACACCAGTGACCGAAAACCACAAGAATTGTGGAATTACATCAACATTATCCATGAAGAAAGCAAAAAGTCATTGAAAGGACAGGAAAGGAAGAAAAGACCAAAGTGGAGGTCAGAAGAAACTCTGAAGCTTGTCCTTGAATGGAGAGTAGATAAAGCAAATGGAAGAAATGGCAAGATAAAAGTGCTGAACAGAAGATTTCAAAGAGCAGCTCAAGAAGACAAAGTCAATTATTAAAATGAAATGTACAAAGACCTGGAATTAGAAAACCAAAAAGGAAGAATAAACTCACCATTTCTCAAGCTGAACAAACTGAAGAAATAATTCAAGCCTTGAGCTGCAATATTGAAAGATTCCATGGGCAAAATATTGAGTGATGTAGGAAATGTCAAATGAAGATGGAAGGAATACACAGAGTCACTGTACCAAAAGGAACTGGTCAATGTTCAGGCATTTCAGGAGGTGACATATGCTCAAGAACCAATGGTACTGAAGGAAGAATTTGAAGATGTACTGAAGGAATTGACAAAGAACAAGATTCCAGGAATTGACAGACTACCTATTGAGATGTTTCAACAAATAGATGCCATGTTGGAGGCACTCACTCGCCTATACCAAGAAATTTGGAAGATAGCTACCTGGCCAACTGACTGGAAGAGATCCATATTTGTACCCATTCCAAAGAAAGGTGGAAATTAACAAACAATATCATTAATATCACACACAAGTAAAATCTTACTGAACATAATTCAAAAATGTTTGCAGCAGTGTATTGACAGAGAACTTCCAGAAACGCAAGCTGGGTTCAGAAGAGGATGTGGAACAAGGGATATCATTGCTGATATCAGATGGATCTTGGTTGAAAGCAAAGAATACCAGAAACATGTTTATTTGTGTTTTGTTGACTATGCAAAGATTGTGTGGATCATAATAAATTATAGAAAACATTGAGAAGAATAGGAATTCCAGAACACTTAATTGTGCTCTTGAGGAAACTATACATTAATCAGGAGGCTGTCATTCAAATAGAACAAGGGGACACTGTATGGTTTAAAATCAGGAAGGGAGTGTACAAGGTGGTATCATTTCACCATACTTATTCAATCTATATGCTGAGCAAATAATCTGAGAAGTTGGACTATATGATGAAGAACATGGCATCAGGATTGGAGGAAGACTCATTAACAACCAGTGATATGCATACGACACAACTTTGTGTGCTGAAAGTGAGGGTGATTTGAAATACTTACTGATGAAGATTAAAGACTAGAGTCTACAGTATGGATTATATCTCACAAAAAAGAAAATGAAAATTCTCACAACTGGACCAATAAGCAACATGATGACAAATGGAGAAAAGATTGAGGTTGTCAAAGGTTTCATATTACTTGGTTCCACAATCAACACCAATAGAAGCAGTAGTCAAGACATCAGATGATGTATTACACTGGACAAATCTGCTGCAAAAGACCTCTTTTAAAGTGCAGAAGAGAAAAGATGTCTCTTTGAAGACTAAGGTGAGCCTAACCCAAGCCAAGGTATTTTCAATTGCCTCATATGCATGTGAAAGCTGAACAATGAATAAGGAAGACTGAAGAGTTGATGTTGTTGAGTTGTGATGTTAGCAAAGAGCACTGAAAATACTAAGGACTGCCAAAAGATCCAACAAATCTGTCCTAGAAGAAGTGCAGCCAGAATGCTCCTTGGAAGTGAGAATGGCCAGACTTCATCTCACTTTGGTCATGCAGTCAGAAGGGACCATTCCCTAGAGAAGAATATCATGCTTGGTAAGGTGGAGAATGAAAGAAAAAGGGGGAGGCCCTCAGCAAGATGGACTGACACAGTGGCTACAATGATGGGCTCAGGTATAGCAAGGATTGTAAGGCTGACACAGGGCTAGGCAGTACTTCATTCTATTGTACATAGGGTCCTGTGAGTCAGGGCCAACTTAGTGGCATCTAACAATAATAACAACAATCCCTATCAGCAGAGCTAAAGGATCTTTGTAACATTTTCTGACCCGGGCAAAGGCTAGGCCAATAGGCCGAGGACCAAAGAGAGGTGGGCCTACTGGCCTGGCTGTGAGGAGACTGTCCTGGTTGAAGAACTGTACCCTGAGTATTTCTGAACCTGAATTGTAACCTGTTACTTCCCTAATAAACCCCACAATCATGAGTATTATCTGTGAGTTCTGTGTGGCCATTGCAACAAATTACTGAACCTGGCAGAGAAGGAGAGTGCCATGGGAGAAACAGCTAGTGTCAGAAGTCGGGGAGGAGGGTTAGGGGGGTGGAGGATGGTGGCATGTTTGACTTCAACCTCATAGGAATCAGCCTTGGGTCACTGATGTTGATCTTGATCCTTATTCCCCCTCATGAAGTTAGAGGAGGTTGTACAAAGACATAACTCTCACACCCTTTTTGCAGAAGCTAAGCAAAGCTTTTGGTAGGTCAATCACTGAGGAGATAAAAATTAGAGTTCAGGGCCTACCAAAGAGGATAAGCCCTGTTAAAATCCCCAAGCTTTCAGATGGGAACCCAGCAGGGCTACTGTCTAAGAGTAAGAGTGAAAGCCCTCACAAAGACTAAAACACAGTATCAAAACAGCTGAATTTGGAATACTATGCAACACTAAAGAATAATGTAGAATCTACAAAACACTGTATAACATGGATGAACTTGGAGGACATCATGCTGAGTGAAATAAGTCGATCACAGTAGGACAAATATGTTATTAGTTCATTATTATAAAAAGTCAAGGAAAGGTTTATATATGGAAGGAAACTTTCTTTGTTGGTTATCGGGGTGGAATGGGAAGGGAGAGAATACTGCAAAAATAAATAAATACATAACGAAAAAAAAAAAAGCTGAATTTCAAAACAGATTAAATCACCACTTACCTGCCTGACTGAAGTAAAAGTTAAATCACCTTTGGAGGAAATCATCCAGAGCCTCAAATTATCTCTATAATTTTTCATGCACAATGTCTGGAATTCAATCAAAAACCAGACATAGGCTCCAGAGGGAAGTCTCAGACAAAGAGATGTACAGTTGCCACCTCTCCTGTGTCTGCTTTGGCTCCTCCAGTGCCTTTGCCATGCTCAAGAGGGTTATGACTGCCTAGGAGATACTCTATAATGTATGAAAACATAAAACGGAACTTAGAATTCAGAAGTATAGAAAGGTTTTTTATGTATATCAGGAATAATTCTTAGCAGATTCACCCAGGAAACAAAAAGAGAAAAAAACATGACAAAGTCTTTTGGTTTGCGGCAATATCTACAAAAAATCCAGATAACAGGATGAGCTTCCTGAACCAGAAGTATGCCCTTCAAGAAAAGAAACTCCATTGAAAGGACATTGTTTTCAAGTATGGCTGTTTTTCAGGGAAGATTATCCATTCTGGTAACCATTATGTAAATTTGAACAACCATTATTTCACACACATGGGTATCCTTCAGGTGCATTTTTTTCTCCCTATCCTAGAAGAAGATAAGTATTAAAATTCAGCAATTACAATTAATATATCTCATTGTTGTTGTTGTTATGTGCCATTGAGTCAGCCCCAACTCACAGCAACCCCTCCTTGGATTTCCGAGGTGATTCCACTACGGAAGTAGATTGCCCAACCTTCCTTCCGAGTGGCTGGGGGTTTGAACTGCCAGCCTTCTGGTTAGCAGTCAAGCGCCTTAAGCACTATGCTACCAGAGCTCCCATATCTCATTAGGCAAATATAAATTTCAAAATAAACCAAATATTCCAGTCAAAATTATATAGAAGGTTTGAGAATGACAGCATACACACACACACACACACACATACACATATATACATACATATATATATATATATAAAGTTTGGATACAAGTAAAGAACTTTGTACTTTCCTACTTATTGGAAGCAGCAGTCAAGAAATCAGATGTCTTATTGCACTGGGAAAATCTGCTGCATAAGACCTCTTTAAAGTGTTAAAGAGCAAGCATGTCACTTTAAAAACTAAGATGCACATAATCCAAGCCATGGTATTTTCAATAGCCTCAGATGCATGTGAAAGCTGAACAGTGAATATGGAAGTCCAAATAAGAATTGATACCTTTGAACTGTGGCGCTGGCAAAGAATATTGAAAATATAATGGACCGCCAGAAGAACAAACAAATCTAACCTAGAAGAAGTGCAATTAGAATATTCCTTCGAAGTGAGAACGGCCAGATTTCATCTCACCTATTTTGGTCATGTGGTCAGCAGGGACCAGTCCTTGGAGAAGGATATCATGCTTGGTAAAGTAGAGGGGAAAAAGGGAAGATCCTCAATGAGATAGACTGACATAGTGGCTCAAGCATAGTAAGGATTGTGAGTATGGTGCAGGACAGGGCAACGTTTTGTTCTGTTGTACATAGAGTTGCTATGAATCAGAATCAACTCAAAAGCACCTAACAGCAACAATATATTGACCAATAACATCTTGAAAAGGAATGAACACTTTCAGTAAGAATTTGCTTAGAAAATATTTGCAAAATCTAGTTTTGCTATCTAAAACAACTATTAACTTAGTGAAACACTTGTATTTGTGTCATTTCTTAATTTTTTTGTGATTTGTGTTGTTGTTGTTGTTATGTGCCATCGAGTCAGATCTGACTCATAGCGACCCCTCCTTGGGTTTCTCAGGTGATATCTCTATGCAAGTAGATTGCCCAACCTTCCTTCCAAGAACTGGCTGATGGGTTTGAACCTCCACCCTTTTGGTTAGCAGTCAAGTGGCTTAGGTGCTGAATTGTCCTCCATTTTCTCATGCTTGATTTCTCCCTTGAGTCTTTTCTCTTTTTAGTTGTTATGTAAACTTTGTTTTTATTTATTATTAATGCTAGTATTTCAACTGCTATAAAATCAAATATTTTTATACCATAAATACTTTGATACCTGGTTTCCCTTACTCCTTCAAAGTTATTAAAATTTAGCCTTGTAATGCTGTGCTTAGACTCTATATACCACGTTCCTGCTTTACAGACTGACTCCCTATGAGGTTCTGCCAACAGACAGTGCTAGAGGAAGGCTAAAAAGATGGAGGAGAAAGAAGGGACTTTCTCCAGTTGGCTTCCTGTCTGCTTCTGTTCCTGTGAACATCACCTTAACAATATCTCTTCACTCTAGCAGGAGCTTCCTTTCCCATGACAGCTACTGAATTCAATGTATAGTTTCTACAATTCTAGCAGAACTAGCCTCATTGTCCTCCTCATATACCAGAACCAGCCATCTGGGTCTCCCCTCCTCAGAAGTCTGGATCCCAAAACCATAAGACTCTTACTCTGAGCCCAGAGACCCAGCACTAGATGAACAGTGCAGTGCTCCTTTCACAAAGGCCTAATTTTTACCTTCATAAAACCCTTCCCTCAAGCTTGTTTTAGTAATTCCAATCTCTTTACCTTTGCTTCCCCAGTTTTAGGGGGGTATCTACTGCACTTGCTATCTCTGACACTTGAAAGTACTTTTTCTGTTTTCAACTGACTGTTAAAAAAATTATACCTAGTTAACAAATCTTTATATTAGATTATGTCAGGTAAAATAACTTGTTTGATTACTATCTCAAGACTGGGCCCTAATTGATACAGAATTTGGTACCGGAAGTGGTGCCAGGAAATAGACATAAAAAGATGAAATTTGGGCATTGGTTTGGTTGTGTTCTTCAGTTTGAGCACATTGCTGAACCCCTTTCCAATGGAAAATAGCAATCCATGCCATGTAATGTTATCATAAGTAATAAAAATTAGCACTGTGGTTGACTGTAATGTTTACATTAAATTCTCTCTGTTAAAATAGTATGATATCTGTCAGGAAACATATACATTTGCATCAAATGTTCACAAATATATTAACTTCTAGTTGACTACATTTAAAATCATACGTTCTACCATTCCAATTCCAAATGTGGTTATCCCTTTTTCAGAACCTATTTATATTATTTTTGAAACTGTGAGGACAAAATCAGCCAGATACTTGATTCTGAATCCTCCTTTTGTGGTCAGTGACATTTTGTCTTGTGACAAAAGTTAAATAAACTGCTTTTATTTTAAAAATAAGTAAATAACCATGAGTTTGCACAAAAATAAAATAGATCATAAATCAAGAGAAAAAATAGACAATAGCAGCAGACTCACAGGCAATACAGATATTTGTGATATCAGAGTGGAATTTGAAAATAATTATACAACAAAATATAGGATGATAAAGAGAAGCATTCCAAAAAATTACAATCAATTAAAATGAGACAAATGGTAGTATCGTGACACAATAAATAAATAAATAAAATACCTGGAATTGAGAACATAAAAAAAATAGATATAATATATGAGAAGCCCAGTGATCTGGAAGATAGATGAATAGAAAAAGCTTAGATTGGAACATGAGGCTGAGGAGAAGACAGAAAATAGAGCAAAGAATTTGGCAAATATATTGGCTAGAATTTTTTAAAAAATCTAACATATTTGTAATTGGAGTCACAAAAAAAGGAGATAAAGTATAGGGCAGGAAATAGGTGACATGGCATGATAATAGGTGAGAATATTTCACAACTGATAAGGATATCAGAATTTGGAAAGCCCTATGAATTTCAATCAGCACTCATCTGTTAGTTGGTCATATAGTGGTGGCTTGCATGTTGCTGGGAGGCTGGAAGCTATGCCACCAGTACATCAAATACCAGCAGGGTCACCCCATGGTGGACAGCTTTCAGTGGAGCTTCCAGACAAAAACAGACTAGGAAGAAGGATGGGGCCGTCCACTTCTCGGAGAACCAGCCATTCAAAAACCTTACGAATAGCAGTGAGACACTGTCTGATACAATGGTGGAAGTTGAGCCCCTCAGATCGGAAGGCACTCAAAATTCAACCAGAGAAGAGCTGCCTTCTCAAAGTAGAGTTGACCTTAATGATATGAATGGAGTAAAGCTTTCAGGATTTCCATTTGCTGATGTGGCACAACTCAAAATGGGAAGAAACAGCTGTAGACATCCATTAACAATCAGAACATGAAATGTATGAAGTATGAATCTAGGAAAATTGGAAGTTGTCAAAAATTAAATGGAATGCATAAAGATCACTATCCTAGGAATTAGTGAGTTGAAATGGAGTGGTTTTCACCATTTTGAATCAGACAATCATATGATCTACTATGCTAGGAATGACAAATTGAAGAAAAATGGAATCACATTCATCATCACAAAGAAGGTTTTAAGATGGATCCTGAAGTACAATGCTGTCAGTGATAGAATAATATCCATACTGTTACAAGGAAGACCAGTTAATACTATTATTACGCTAATTTATGCACCAACCACTAAAGACAAAGATGAGGAAAGTGAAAATTTTACCCACTTCTGAAGTCTGAAACTGACCAAAAATGCAATCAAGATGTATTGATTATTGGGAGGAGCGGAAGATGGCAGACTAGATACAAGGACTGCACAGACCCTCTTCAACAAAGAAAAGGGAAACCAATTGACACAGACACAGAAGTTAATCTTGGACCCCTGAGCCTTGAAGAGAAGGATTCAGAAGTAG
>NW_006921641.1:7680195-7683703 GCF_000298275.1 Orycteropus afer afer | reverse complement strand
TGGTCAATGACATGAGACAAAGTATGTGTGAACTGCTGTATCGAGAGTGAATTTGCTCTGTAAATCTTCACCCAAACCTAAAAAAAAAAAAAAAGATGTATTGATTATTACTGATGACTAGAATGTGAAAGTTGGAAACAAAGAAGAATCATTGGTGATTAGAAAATATGGCCTTGGTGATAGAAATAACACCAGAGATCACATGATAGAATTTTTCAGGACCGCCAACTTATTCGCTGCAAATACCTTTTTTCAACAACATAAATGGTGGCTATCCACATGGACCTCACCAGGTGGAATACAAAGGAATCAGATTGACTAAATGTGTGAAAAGAAGCAATGGAGAAGCTCAGTATCTCCAGCCAAAACAAAGCCAGGAAGGACTGTGGAACAGACCATCAATTGCTCATATGCAAGTTCAATTTGAAAATGAAGAAGATTTTAAAAAATCCATGAGAGCCAAAATATGAATTTAATTATATGCCACCTGAATTTAGAGACCATGTGAAGAATAGATTTGATGCATTGAACACCAGTCACGGAAAGGCAGATGAATTGTGGGATGACATCAAGAACATCATACATGAAGAAAGCAAGAGGTCATTGAAAAGACAAGAAAGGAAGAAAAGACCAAAGTGGATGTCAGAAGAGATGCTGAAACTTGCTCTTGAATGGAGAGTAGCTAAAGCAAATGGAAGAAATGACAAGGTAAAAGAGCTGAACAGAAGATTTCAAAGAGCAGCTCAAGAAGACAAAGTCAATTATCATAATGGAATGTGCAAAGACCTAAAGTTAGAAAACCAAAAGGGAAGAACACACTTGGCATTTCTCAAACTGAAAGAACTGAAGAAACAATTCAAGCATCAAGTTGCAATACTGAAAGATTCTTTGAGCAAAATACTGAATGATGCAGGAAAAATCAAAAAAGATGGAATACAGAGTCACTGTACCAAAAGGAACTGGTAGATTTGCAACTATTTCAGAAGGTGGAATATGATCAAGAACCAATGGTATTGAAAGAAGAAGTCAAAGCTGTACTGAAGGAATTGACAAAGAACAAGGCTCCAGGAATTGACGGAATACCCATTGAGATGTTTCAACAAATGAATGCTAGAGGCACTTACTCATTTATGCCAAGTAATCTGGAAGACAGCTACCTGGCCAACTGACTAGAAGAGATCCATATTTGTACCCATTCCAAAGAAAGGTGATCCCACAGAATATGGAAATTATCTAACAATATCATTAACATCACATGCAAGTAAAATTTTGCTAAAGATAATTCAAAAACAGTTGCAGCAGTATATTGATAGGGAACTTCCAGAAATGCAAGCTGGATTCAGAAGAGGACATGGAACATGGGATATCATTGCTACTGTCAGATAGATCTTGGCTGGAAGAAAATAATACCAGAAAGATGTTTACTTGTGTTTTATTGACCATGCAAAATCATTCAACTGAGTGGATCATTACAAATTATGGATAACACTGAGAAGAATGGGAATTCCAGAACACTTAATTGTGCTCATGAGGAAACTGTACATAGAGCAGAAGGCTGTTATTTGAACAGAACAAGGGGATACAGCATAGTTTAAAATCAGGAAGGGTGTGCATCATGGTTGTATCCTTTCACCATACTTATTTAGTATGCATGCTGAGCAGATAATCTAAGAAGATGGACTATATTAAGAAGAATGTGGCATCAGAATTGGAAGAAGACTCATTAATAACCTGGAATATGCCGATGACACCACCTTGCTTGCTGAAAGTGAAAATGACATGAAGCACTTACTGATGAAGATGAAAGACTGCAGTCTGCAATGTGGATTACACCTCAACATAAAGAAAACAAAAATTGTCACAACTGGACCAATAAGCAGCATCATAATAAATAGAGAAAAGTTTGAAGTTGTCAAAAATTTCATATTACTTGGATCCACAGTCAACACCCATGGAAGCAGCAGTCAAGAAATCAGATGTCATATTGCACTCGGTAAATCTCTTGCAAAAGACCTCTTTAAACTGTTGAAGAGCAAATATGTCACTTTGAAGACTAAGGTATGCCTAACCCAAGCCATGGTATTTAAAATTGCCTCATATGCACGTGAAACCTGGACAATGAATAAGGAAGACCAAAGAAGAGTTGATGCCTTTGAATTGTAGCACTGGCAAAGAATACTGAAAACACCATAGACTGCCAGTAGAATGAACAAATCTATCCTGGAAGAGGTGCAGCTGGAATGCTCCTTGGAAGGAAGAATGGCCAGACTTTGTCTCACCTACTTTGGTCATGTTGTCAGAAGAGACCTCTCCCTAGAGAAGGATATCACGCTTGATAAAGCAGAGGGTCAGTGAAAAAGGAGAAGACCCTTAACAAGATGGATCGACACAGTGGCTACAACAATGGGCTCAAGTATAGCAAGGATTGTGAGGATGGCACACGACTGGGCAATGTTTCATTCTGTTGTACACAGGGTTTCTATGAGTCAGAGCTGACTAGATGGCACCAAACAACAGCATATGAACTTCAAGAAAAGTAAATGCGAGCAAAAACACACCCAAGCACATTACATTGCTAGAAAGGAGAGACAAGGAAAAAAATATGAAATGAACAGAGGAAAAAAGGCATATCGTCTTCAAGGAAACAACAAAAAAGATAAACAGTGGACTTCTCAAAAGAAACAAACAAAAAAAGGCAGAAGACAATGGAATAACATCTTCAGAGTAATGGGAAAGAAATAAATAAATTCTTTAAATACATTAGCAAATTTAATCCACCAACATATAAAAAGGATAATAAATCATGACAAAATGGGTTTATCCTGGGAACTTATGTTGGTTAAACATTCAAAGTCCAAAGCATTTACTATATCAGCAAAAAAAAAAAAAAAATGTAGGGGAGAAAAATCATACAATCATTTCAATAGGTGCAGAAAAAGCATGTGACAACATCCATTTATAATAAAAATTCTCAGCAAAGAAGGGATAGAAGAAAACACCTTCAACCTGATAAACAGCATCTGTAAAAATCTTACAGCTAAGATTACACTTAAAGATGAAAAACTAAATGCTTGTTTCCTAAGATTAGAAATAAGCAAGGATGTCCACTGTCACCACTCATATTTAACATTGTACTAGAAGTCCTGGACTGCGTAACAGATAAAATAAAAAGCATAGAGATTGGAAAAGAAGAAATAAACTGTAATCTCAAAAGGCATGGCTGCTTACATTAAAGATCCCAAATAGCCCACAGAAAAGGCTACTAGAATTAATAAATTAATTTATTAAGGTCACAGGATATAAGGTCAATATAGAAAAATCAACTAAATATCTTTTTGCTCACAATGAGCAATTAGAAATTGAATTTTTTAAGTATCATTTATAATTGTTGTTGTTGTTGTTCTTATTTGCCGTCGAGTCGGCCCTGACTCATAGCGACCCCTCCTTGGGTTTCCGAGGCAGTATCACTACGGAAGTAGGATTGCCCAACCTTCCTTCTGAGGAGTGG
>NW_006921641.1:7675726-7676905 GCF_000298275.1 Orycteropus afer afer | reverse complement strand
CTTCGTCTCACCTATTTTGGTCATGTTGTCAGAAGGGACCATTCCCTGGAGAAGGATGTCATGCTTGGTAGGGTGGAGGGTCGAGGAAAGAGGGGGAGGCCTTCAATGAAGTGGATTGACATGGTGGCTGCGATGATGGACTCAAGTATAGCAGGGATTGTGGGGCTGGCGCGGGATCGGGCAGTGTTTCGTTCTGCTGTGCATTGGGTCGCTATGAGTCAGAAACGACTCGACGGCTCTTAACAACAACATAACAACAACAACATAATTATCAAAATAGTGTAGTATTAGTGAAAGCATGGACACACAGATTATTGGAACAGAATAAAGAAACAAAAAAACAGACCCACACATATACATTCAATCGATACTCAACAAAGATGACAAGGCAATTCAAAGGAGAATAATTAGCCTTTGAAATAAATGGTGCTGAAACAATTATACATCATATAAAACAAGGAAACAACTAGACATCCATGTAAACAACAACAAATACCTGACCCATACCTCACACCATATACATTTTCAGACAAATATATACAGAAAATATTTGTCATCAGCAGACCTTTGTTAACGAAACATCTAAAAATACTTCACAATGAAGAAATAATTTGCACTGGCAAAAGGAAAAGTTAAAAACTAAATTGGTAAACATATGGGCCAATATACACAAATACTGCCTGAATAACACAGTGGTGATAACATCTCATTGATGGGGTTTGAAAATACTTTTTTAAAACAATACTACCTGAAAAAAATATCTAAGCTGGGTAGGAGTGACTGAACTTAAGAGGAAATAACATATTTGTATTTTTCAGGAGAATGATAAAAATGTTTAATTTTATATTCTAATTTAGATATGTATATTAAAATACCAAAAGCAACTATAAAAAAATTAAACCTTTAAAAATAAAAAAGAGTGTATTGTTTCAAAAAAAACATAGAAAAAAATGAAATTAAATGAAAAATAAATGAATCGTAAGACAGTCAAGAAAGGAGGAAGGGAATGCATTGAAAATGTAGCGAAAATAGAAACCTCAAAATGATACATAGATGTAGTAACAGTAATCATGAAGAAAAATTGATAATACTCAGCAGTTAAAGAGTTTGTCATTTTGGATGACAAAATAGTATCCAATTATATGCTGTTCATAAAAGAGACACCTAAAATATAAAAAA
>NW_006921641.1:7671741-7675296 GCF_000298275.1 Orycteropus afer afer | reverse complement strand
AAAAAAAAAAGCCAAACTCACTGCCATTGAGTCCATTCCAACTCATAGTGATCCCCGCTGGGTTTCCAAAGCAGTAAATCTTTACAGAAGTAGATTGCCAGATCCTCCTTCCATGGAGCAGCTGGTGGGTTTGAACCACCAACTTTCTGTTAGCAGTCAAATGCCTTGGGTACTGTACCACCAAAGCTCCTTCTTCAAAATACAACAATCAAAAATTTATTGAATTTTATTAAATTAAGAAATTCAACTTTATTGTAAAATATTTTAATATGCTTTTCTCAGTTATTGAAAAGAATAAACAGCCAAATACTAGTAAAGCTATGCAAGATTTAAACAACACATTAATAAGCTTGATCTAATGGACAATTGTTATGGAGACAATCCTGGTTCTTTGGTAGAATTCTTGCCTTCCTTGCAGGAGAACTAGGTTCAATTCTCAGCCAATATAGCTCATACACAGTCACCACTCCTCTATCGGTGGAGATTTGCATGTTTTTATGATGCTGCACAGGTTTCAACAGACCTTTCAGAATAAAATAGACTGAGAAGAAAGGCCTGGTATTCTACTTCATAAAATTAGCCAATGAACCCATAGTGATCATACAACACTCTGATCTGTATCCAATCACAGGGATGGCACAGGAACAGGCACCATTCAGTTCATTGTGCGGGGTGCCCCAGTGAGTTAGCGGCTGACCCCATAGCAGCTAACAACATTAACAACAACAATGGACAGTTATACAACCCTTCCCAGAACAATCAGAGAATACACATTCTTCTCAATTCCTTGTTAACAATTACAAAAACTGACCACAAACTAGGGAAGTCATAAAGCAAGTCTCTCTACATTTCAAAGAATAGATTAAAAATAGTTCACATTTTCTGATCAGAATACAATTAATTAAAAAATCAAAATACAAACAAACAAAAACATTTTAAAAATACCCACTAACAGACAGATTACCTGATATCCCCAGTAGAACATGGGCTCAGAGGCAAAAACTACTAAACACCTGATAGTTACAACCACCTGAAAGGAAAATCAACAAACTCAAGAAATGTATATCCATCTGAAGCAGAAATATTGGAACCAATAAGTAAGGTATTTTTGTAATAAGCATGACTTGATCAAGTAAAAATGTTTGTAATCCAAAACAAAAATTAGGAACAATAAGAAAGAAACAAGTGGAAATATTAGATTTGACTATCACTATACTAGAAATAAAAATCACAATGCAGGGGAAAAAAAATCAAAGGAAAAGAAGAACTGGTGAATTTTAAAACTGTATTGAGAAACTGTCCCAAAATCAAACAGGAAAAAAATATATATGAAAGGTTGAAAACAAAACTAAGAAATACAGTAGATGGTAGTAGAAATGCCAACATCTGGAGTATAGAAGCCTTAGAAGAAGAAAAAGAAAAAAAAAAAGGAAATATTTGAAGAAATAATAATAATAGAGAGAAATTTCCCAAAATAAAAGATGAACCAAGATTAAAAGGACTTAAGGAATACCAAACATTATAGTAAAATTTAAGAATATCAAAACAGGGAGAAAGAAATTAGCATTTGTTGTTGGATATTTTAATATATACCCATCTAAGAAGCTGATAAATCAACCGTACATAAATAAGCAAAGATATTAAAGACTGGAACAATATAATTGATAACCCCTGACTAGCCCAACATAGTATTAAGTAATGCCTGTTGTCCTGCCTAATTATTAGTAGTGCTCCCTTTACAGTATCAAATGTGTCACAGTTTGGACAATTTTATATAGTCACTCTAGCTACTAGATTACTGTATATTTCATTTAGTGAGGTACAGATGAACTAAATTGGCTACATCTGTGGAAAGAGATGATAGATAAGCTCAATATCAGCAGTCAGAACAAGGCCAGGGGCAAACTGTAGAAAAGACCTTTAAATGATCATATGCAAGTTCCTGTTGAAGCTAGAGAAAATGAAAACAAATCCACAAGACCCAAAGCACGACTTTGAGTATATTTCACCTGAATTTAGAAACCATCTCAAGAATAGATTTGACACATTGAACACTAATGACTGAAGATTAAATGGGTTGTGAGATAACATCAAGGACATCATATATGAAGAAAGCAAAAAGACATTAAAAAGACAGGAAAGAATGAAAAGACCAAAATGGATGTCACAAAAGACTCTGAAATTCACTCTTGAACAGAAAGTAGCTACAACAAAGGGAAGAAATGATAAAGTAAAAGAGCTGAACAGAAGATTTTAAAGGACAGCTTGAAAGGACATGTAAATTACTATAATGAAGTGTGCAAAGATGTGGAGTTAGAAAATCAAAAGAGAACATGCTTAGAATTTCTCAAGCTGAAACAACTGAGAAAAAGATCCAAGCCTCTAGTTTCAGTATATGTGGATTCTATGGGCAAAATATTGAATGACACAAGAAACATCGAAAGAAGAATGGAAGGAATACGCAGTCACTATATCAAAAAGAACTGAACAACTTTCAACCATTTCAGGAGGTAGTAAAAGTTCAAGAACTAATAATACTGAAGTTAGAAGTCCAAGCTATACTGAATGCATTGGGGAAAAAATAAAGTCTCCATAACTGACAGGATATCAATTGAGATATTTCAACCAATGATGCAATGAAGACATGTGGAAGGTGGCTACCTTCCATATTTGTGGAATCCATATTTGTGCCAATTCCAAAGAAAAGTGACCCAAATGAATGTAGAAATTATCAAACAATATCATTAATATCACACTCATACCAACCATAAAATCCAACACCCATTCATGATCAAAACTCTCAGCAAAATAGGAATAGAAGGGACATTCCTCAACATAATAAAGGGCGTTTGTGCAAAACGAACAGCCAACATTATTCTCAATGGAGAAAGACTGAAACCATTCCCCTTGAGAACAGGAACCAGACAAGGATGCCCGCTATGACCCCTTTTATTCAACATTGTACTGGAAGTCCTAGCCAGGGCCATAAGGCAGGAAAGGGAAATAAAAGGCATCCAAATTGGTAAGGAAGAAGTCAAACTATCCCTATTTGCTGATGATATGATCCTATGCCTAGAAAACCGAAGAGACTCAGTCCAAAATCTACTGGAACTAATTGAGAGATTTAGTATGGTGGTGGGATATAAGGTCAACATCCAAAAATCAGTTGGATTCCTCTACACCAGCAGAGAGATAGCTGAAAAAGAAATAAGGAAATCAATACCATTTACAACAGCTACCAAAACAATAAAACACTTGGGAATAAATCTTACCAGGGACACAAAAGACCTCTACGAAGGAAACTATAAAAAACTACTTCAAGAAACCATAAGATATCTACATAAATGGAAGAACATCCCATGCTCCTGGACAGGAAGATTGAACATTGTGAAAATGTCAGTTCTACCCAAAGCAATCTATACATTCAATGCAATCCCAATCCAGATCTCATCAACATTCTTTAGGAATATGGAAAAACCAATCACTAACTTTATATGGAAAGGAAAGAGACCTAGCATAAGCAAAGCACTTTTGAAAAAGAAAAACAAAGTAGGC
>NW_006921641.1:7660354-7669326 GCF_000298275.1 Orycteropus afer afer | reverse complement strand
AAAAAAAAAAAAGAATAAACTCCTGTTAGTTAAGGCCATCCCATTTATGGTATATTTCTTGTCAGAGCAGCATTAGGTAAACAGAACAACTTCTATAAAGGATTAAAAAGCAAAGATGTTATTTTGAAGACTAAGGTGTGCCTAATCCAACCCATAGCATCTTTAGTCGAAGACCAAAGAAGAACTGATGCATTTGAATAATGGTGTTGGTAAAGAATATTGACTATACCATGGACTGCCAGAGAAATGGACAAATCTGTTTTGAAAGAAGTCCAGTCAATATGTTCCTTAAAGCAAAGATGGAGAGACTTTAGACATGTTATCATTAGGGACCAGTGCCTGGAGAAGGACATCATGCTTGGTAAAGTAGAGGGTCAATGCAAAAGAGGAAGATCTTCAACAAGACAGATTGACACTATGGCTGTAACAATGGGCTCAAACATAATAATGATTGTGAGGATAGTGCAGGACCAGGCACTCTCTCATTCTATTGTACATAGGGTCACTATGAGTTAGAACTGACTTGAAAACACTTAACAACAAGAAGCTACTAGATGTATTTATAACTCTACACTTCATAACAGAGAATAGAATGTTTTTAATCACATATGGAATATTTACAGAAATGATCTTGTATTGTCATAAAGTAAATTTCAATAAATTCATTCACTTAGTCATTTTTCTATTCAACAAGTATTTATTGAGTACTCTAGGAACACAAAGGAGATCTGGTGGCACAGTGGATAAGGCACTTGACTGCTAACTGGAAGGTCAGCAGTTCAAAGCCACCAGCTGCTCTGTGGAAGGAAGACAGGGCAATCTATTTCCGTAAAAATTGACAGCCTCATAAACCCAGTGGGGGTTGCTATGAGTAGGAAATGACTCAATGGCAGTGAGTTTGGTTTGGTTTTTCTAGGAATACAGCCTACACAGCATAATTTCTAAAGCAACCATTCACATTGTAGTCTGATAAGCATACAAAGAGGAACAGCACACAGAACTACTTCAGGGCTTGTAAGTCTACGGGATTGGTGACCTCAGAGCTTGGTAGTGCACAGCCTACATGCCATAAGCAGCAATCTTAGATACAATACTGAAAAAATAACAGACAAAAATCCCTGTTTTAATGAAGTTTATATTCTGATGGACAGAGACAGAAAATGAACAAAATTATTATTTATTTAGTATTTAAAAAGTGAATAAAATGGATATGGGGAGTACCAAGAGTCAGGATTGAAGAAAGGGTGGCAATTTTTAATTGACTGGTCAGGACAGATCTACTGAGAAGGTTTTAGCAAATATTTAAACGAGGAGAGGAAATAAGCCACGTATGTATCTGAGGAAAAAGCATAGAGGCAGAGGGAACAGCCAATACAAAGGTATGGGCACATACCTGGCACACTCAAGAAAGACCAACAAGGCCAGTGTGGCTGAATTAAGAGAGAAAGAACTCACTGCTGTTGAGTCAATTCAATTCATAGAGACCCCTCCTTGGGTTTCCAAGGCATTATCGCTATGGAAGTAGATTGCTCAATCTTCCTTCAGAGGAGTGGTTCTGGTGGCATAGTGACTAAGGCATTTGACTGCTAATCAGAAGGTTGGCAGTTCAAACCCACCAGCCACTCCTCAGAAGGAAGAGAGAAAGAGGGAAAGCAATAATAAGGATGTTAAAAAGGGTCAGAATATTAAAACGAGTCAGATGGTATTGACACTTGTAGACCATTATAGGGACTTTGGCTTTTACACTGAGACTGCAGGTCAGTAAGAATTTTGATTAAAAGAATAATATTATCTGACTCATGTTTTTAAAGAATCACTTAGGCTGCTATGTTGAGAATAGACTACAGGGACACAACGATGGAAGGTGAAAAATCTGTTAGGAAGTTGTTGCAATAATCCAGGTGAGAGATGAAGAAGGTTTAGATCAGAGTAGTCGCAGTGTAAACCATACCAAAACTAACCAAACTCACTGCCGTCGAGTTGGATCTGACTCAGAGAGACGCCTCCTTGGGTTTCCAAGGCAGTATCACTACAGGAGTAGATTGCCCAACTTTCCTTCTGTGGAGTGGCTGGTGAGTTTGAACCACCAGCCTTCTGGTTACCAGGCAAATGCCTTAGGTATTACACCACCAGAGCTCCCAGTGTAGATAGACCATAAGCATGGTCATATTCTGGATATATTTTGAAGATAAAGCCAATAGAATTTCCTAACATTGAAGATGGAATATGAGAGACAGAAAAAGAAATCAAAGATGACCCAAAGGATTTTTGTCTGGGAACTGAAAAATTAAAGTCATTAGCTAAAATGCAAAGACTGAAAATAAAGCAGGTTTCAGGGTAGGAGAGTAGTTTGGGGTATGTTAAATTCAAAATCCCCATCAGACATCCAAGTAGAAATATTTTTGATGATACTTGGTATACTTATATGTAGTTCAGGAGAGAGGACTTGACTAGAGATATAAATTTGCAAGTCACCAGATATAGACAGTATTTTAATATGTGTTGTTGTTGTTTTTATGTGCCATCGAGTCGGACCTGACTCATAGCGATCCCTCCTTGGGTTTCCAAGGCAGTATCACTATGGAAGTAGATTGCCCCATCTTCCTTCCGAGGAGTGGCTGGTGGGTTTGAACCGCCAGCCTTCTGGTTAGCAGTCAAGTGCCTTAGGCACTACGCTACCAGAGCTAATATGTAGGACTAGAAAAATCACCAAGGAAGTGAATGTGGAAAGAGAAGAGGCTCAAAGACTGAGCTTTGAGATATTCCAACATTAAGAGGTTGAAGAGAAGAAGGCATTGAGGAACAGGAAGTAAATCTGGAGACAAACCAGGGGTGTGGGGTTCTGGAAGCCAAGTTTAAAAAAAAAAAAAAAAAAAAAAGGCCATGTCAAAGGAGATGCTGATAATAGATTGTTATATAAAGATGAAAATTGACCATCAGATTCAGAAAATATCAGTTTCTTATACTACTGTGGGTAAAATTCTTTCAGAGCATTTTGCTGGTAAGGGAACTGGAGACATGAGTCAGTGGCTAGAGGAAGAATTGGGGTCAAAGGGGGTTTTAAAAAATGAGAGGAAAAAAACTGCATGTTTATATGCTAATGGGAATAACCCAGTTTAGTGGGGTAAATGTTCATGTAGGAAATGGAGGAGAAGTACAGAAGCAATGCCTTTGGGTGGACGTGAAGAGATAGGAGAGAATGCCATAGTTGGCCAAATTTAAGAGACTTCCAATTAACTGCAATAACAGGAAGGATGGCAGAACATAAGGGTACAGATACAGTATGGGGGTAAAAGTGATGTTAGATGCTTGTGGAAGTTATCTTCTGGTAGTTTCAACTTTCTTATAGAAATAGGAAGCAAGTTCTTCAGCTTACTGTACAAATGGAGGAGGTGGTGTTACAGGTTCAAGTAGGGGCTAAATAATTTCTAAAACATGAAAAAAAATCACCTAAGAAAATAGGAGAGAGAAAATTAACCATAAAAATGTAATAGGATTGCTGAGAAGTAGCAAGGCTCCACTGAATTTTGTGATAATGGATACAGACTAAGACCACAGTCAGCAGGGTTTTACATATTTTTCCAGCCACTTTCAGCTGCATAGGTACAGGCATAAAGAAGACAGAGAACTAAATTTAAACAGTAGAGTTTTGCTCAGAAACTACTATGCAGCAAAAGAGGAGCAAGGTATTTGAGGGTGATACAAGGGAATGAGTATGGTAACTCTAAGATCATGAGAATCAAACTATCTAGAACTGAAGGCACATTGAGCATTGTTGTCTCACCTGTAATTTGAATATTAGGCAAAAAAATAAAAAAGTAAAAGGGGTCCTTGAGCTCCCTCCCATGGTTTGACCTAGTGCTCCTGGCCTTCGCCAGTACATTTACACACATCAACTGCTTAATACCTCCATCCCTCAGAAAACTAGGACAGTGCCCTACAGCTCATCAGAGGTTCAGAATCTCAATCATGGTCATAGAAGTCATGACACACTTCTTAGACTAAGTAGACACCAGAGTCTAAGAGGAAGCTGCTTTTATTTCAAAGGTCCCTTCAAATACATTCATCAAAGCTCAAGTATTATTCTCACAGGAGAAATTCTCAGCTCTATATTCTCAAAGAAAAGCTCAGAGACAAATTCTGAGTGCTGAGTGAAAGATATTTCACTTGCAGTCAAGCATAATGCAAGGAAGTGTACTTTCAGAACAACTGGGATTCCAGAACAAATACAGAAAACTATAGTTTTAGCTCAAATTTTTACATGGAAGTTAATTTTAATTCACTAATGTTTGGCTGCATAGTGCCTAAGGCATTTGACTGCTAACCAGAAGGCTGGTTGTTCAAACCCACCAGCCACTCCTTAGAAGGTTGGGCAATCTACTTCCATAGTGATACCGCCTGGGAAACCCAAGAAGGGGTTGCTATGAGTCAGATCCGACTCGACGGCAGTGAGTTTGGTTTTTGGTTTTAATGTTTGGCCTATTTTGACAAAATACATAAATTTTTTCCGTATCTTAGGATAAAAATTTTTCAAATGTTCCTGTATTCCATGGCTTATCTCTTAAAGTTTAAGGCTTTTAGAAATGAGGCTCTTTCCTTTCCCTAATTGTAGAGCTACACCCCAAGCTGGGTTAAATCCTTTCACCATTTTATGCAATCTGTGTGCTGAACAAATGCTCCAAGAAGCAGGAATATATGAAGCACCAGCATCAGGAATGGAGGAAGATTCATTAACAACCTGTAATACACAGATGACAAAGTTGGTAAAAGTGAAGAAGACTTGAAGTACTTACTGATCAAGGACTATAGCCTTCAGTATCAACTGCACTTCAACATAAAGAAAACAAAAATCCAATAAGTGATATCATGATAAATGCAGAAAAGATTGAGGTCAAGGGTTTCATTTTATTTGGACCCATAATCAACACCCATGGAAGTGAGACAGGTAGGGAATCGGGCTGACCAGAAGACTGGCAGTTCAAACCCACCAGCCACTCCTCAGAAGGAAAGTTGGGCAATTTACTTCCATAATGATACTGCCTTGGAAACCCAAGGAAGGGTTGCTATGAGTCGGATCCGACTCAACAACAGGTTCAGTTTGGTTTTTGACTCAGTATTCTTAGAATCTAAGCCTATGTGCACACCCCCACGTAACTCTTGCTGCTATGCTGGTGCCAGAAAACTTCTTGCAATTAACAAGCCAGGCTCTTAGACAGGATGAGGAGCCACATTTCAAGGCCCTACATGCTTGACCAGTTACAAAATGCTGATAGACCTCTGAGTTGTCTTTCAACTTCCTCACCAGGTCCAGAGAATGCACAGTAAAATTCAATGAAACTGACAAAGTGACCTTCCACCAAAGGCAGAGCTCAAGAGCTCACCTGAACTCGAACCAGAGTCCAGAGACTATCACACATGCATAACATCCCAGAATAAGTCACATCAAGCATCCCAGCGACCTTAGCAATGGGTTCCATTTTTGTTCTTACGGCCTTTGTGGAGAAATCCATCTTGGTTATTTCCTGCTTGCGCACCTGATTGTGAGGATGGTGCAGGACCAGGCAATGTTTTGTTCTGTTGTACATAGGGTTACTAAGAGCTGGAATTAACTCAATGGCACCTAACAACAACAACTCACTGTGTGTAAAATAGTGGTAGCAGTAGGGTCAGAACTTGTCTAACTTCAGGATAGATAATGAGTGGGATTGGCCCAAAACTGATGCTCATGAGGTGGTGATCAGACACACCTCCACTCTCCTTTTACCAATTCTTTTTCTAACTTTTTATTGTGATTTGGGTGAAAGTTTACAGCTCAAATTAGTGTTCCATTCAATAATTCACACATATTTTGTTTTATGACATTGATTGCAATACCTGCAATGTAACAGCACTCTTCCGTTTCCATTTCTACTTCTTTCTTATCCATTTCTGTCTCCTGAGTTTTGTCCCTGAGCAAATGTTGCTCATTTGATCTCATATGTTTGATCGTTCTTACTAAGGAGTGTGTACCTCCCTGATGTTATTGTTCACCTCATAGGCCCATCTATTGTTTGGCTGAAAGTTGAGTCACAGGGTGTGTTCAGTTTCAGGCTTGAAGGGTGTCTAAGGGGCATAGTCTTGGGAGTTCAGCAGTCTCTCTCAGACTCATCAGCCTGCTTTGTTTTTTTATTTTATGATTTTGAGTTTTGTTCTACATTTTTCTCCCACTCTATCCAGGATCTTCTGTTGTGATCCTTCCTTTTCATCAATTTCAACACCAGCTACTCCTCCTATGGCACTCTATATACTTCACTTCTGGATTCAACAGTCCATTGCAATGGCCACACAGAACTCACAGACTATACTTACTACCATCATTTTACACACAGTGTAGCTAAGTGGTTTATTAAGAAGTGACAGGGTACAATTTGGAATCAGAGTCAACAGGCTACAACTCAGGATCAGGAAGATGTAAGCAAAGTCTGGTTGGCTTCCTCAAAGTGGAGAGCACATTTCTCCCTTTTTCAGTGCAGGACAGCTCTCTTAGCTCTTCTCACCCATGCAGGCCCTCCTCTCAGGCCCCTCAGAACAGGCCTATTCTCAGGACACAAGTGGATAGTTTTACAGTTTTCTGAGGTCAGGCTTTTAAGTTAATTTTTGGTTCTGCTGGTAAGAAAAACCCTTAAAATCAAAGTAAGATATATGTTAGTAGTTTTCTTCTTTCACAACTGTCTCTAAGAATTCCCTAGTGGGACTAAGCTCCAATTGTCCACAGTGGTAATTTGGTTGATAATTAACTTTATATCCTCTTCCTTCCCATCCGTGTTTCAGTTCCCCACTCCTCTCTGAATATTTCCTGATATCATCTCTCAAATTAAATTCTTGTCTCAGAGTCTCCTTCTGGGGGAACACGAACTAAGACAACAGGTACATCACAGAGGTACAGGTGCACAGATATGAAAACTGGAAGGACTCTCAGAGTATTTAGCCATCTCCAACATGTAACAGATAAAGAAATTGAGGTCCACAGAACCTGGAGTTAGTGGCAGAGTTACTGACAGCATTGAAAACCAACTGCATTGCCTAAAGCTAATGAAGACTTCTCCGGTGCAGGCATGAGGACTCAAATCTCAGAGCCTGCTTTCAGTCAGCTAAAGTTTGATTGTGTTTGTGTTTCAGTGTCAAAAAATATATACTTAATTTTGTAATTATACTCTTAGTAAATACAATTATGAGGTAGTCATTTTCCTCACAATGATTTCAATACATTTCTGTACCAAATTGCCAGCTTAAGGAACTCCTGGCTCATGTTTAAAGAGAGAAATGAAAAAGAGAGAATGGATGGTTTATTTGCAGGACCCTGGGGCATTCTGGAAAGGCTACTCAAACATACTTGAAGGGGATTCAGTAAAGAAATAGAAGGGAATCTCTCACACTCACCTTTCTTGCAGAGACTGCACTGTTCATCCCCCAGGCTATGAAAAAAAGTGGATTTGTGTGTATCTTTGTGATGTTGATACACGCTGCAGAAGGAACCCTTTGTAGTTGTCTGTTTTAAATAAGTATATGCCTACAATGAAGATTCACAACAGACCTCAACGCTGTTGGAGTCTGCAGAGCATACAAGAAGGAATACTGATCACTTGAGTAAATAAACCTAGATTGAGATATCAGTGTACCATTCACTAGCAGGCAAGACATAGAACCTTACTGAGCCTTTGTTTTCTCATCTGGAAAATAGGATAATACCTGATCTGCCCACTTCACTGTATTTCAATGATGACTGTAAGCTCTAGAACAGCAATAAATATGCACGTCTTCTTCTTTTTTTTAACCAATGTGACTTGCACAGCGCCCAGAATCAAAGTAAACTCAGTACACATTGATGGTTAAATAAGAGCTCAAATCATATAATGGATGTGAAATTAAACTAAAAAGTACTGTGCAAATGTTAAAGATAACCTGTGTTTCTTTACTGATTTAGGACCCGTACTTTGCCCCCGACTATTGTTGCTCCAAATGGAAGAAATGATGAAGTAAAAAAGGCTTTAGAGAAGATTTCAAAGGGCAGTTTCAAAGGACAAAGTAAAGTATTATAATGAAATCTGCAAAGACCTAGAGTTGGAAAATCAAAGGGAAGAACACGTTTGGCATTTCTCAAGCTGAAAGAACTGAAGAAAAAAATCAAGCCTTGAGTTGTACTATAGAAGGATTCTATGGGCAAAATACTGAACAATGAAGGAAGCACCAAAGAAGATGGAAAGAATACAGATTCACTGAACCAAAAAGAATTGGTCAATGTTCAACCATTTCAAGAGGTAGCATATGATCAAGAACTGATATGTTAGTGAAGGAAGAAGCCCAAGCTGCACTGAAGCCATCGGTGAAAATCAAGGCCGCAGGAATTGATAGACTACCCATTGAGATGTCTCAATAAATAGATGTAGCACTGGAGGCTATATCCAAGGAACTTAGAAGACAGCTACCTGAACATATGGCTGGAAAAGATCCATATTTGTGCCCATTCCAAAGAAAAGTGATCCAACAGAATGCAAAAACTATCAAACAATATCATTAATATCACATGCAAGTAAAATTTTGCTGAAGATAATTCAAAAATGGTTGTAGCAGTACCTTGACAGGGAAGTGCTTGAAATTCAAGCTGGATTCAGAAGAGGACATAGAATGAGGGACATCATTGCTGACTGATGTCACATGGATCCTGGCTAAAGGCAAAGAATACCAGAAAGATGTTCGCCTGTGTTTTATTGACTATAAAAAGGCATTAGACTGGAGAGTTCCAGCAAGATGGTGGACTAGGCACAAGGACTGCACAGAAGCTCTTCAACAAAGAAAAGAGAAACCAATGAACACAGACACAGAAGATAATCTTGGACCCCTGAGCCTTGAAGGGAAGGATACAAAAGTGGACTAAACCCTAACTAGCAGAAGAATTTGCGTGAAAATACCAAAAAAGGAGACACACGGAGCTG
>NW_006921641.1:7651601-7656460 GCF_000298275.1 Orycteropus afer afer | reverse complement strand
GGCACAGGAGAGTATGGAGGGATGGTCACTGGGAAGAGGTAACTATGGGGAGGAAGTGGGAGGGGAGCTGTTGCATTGTGGTAAACTGTGGTCACTGACATGAGACAAAGTATATGTGAACTGCTGTACAGAAAGTGAATTTGCTCCGTAAATCTTCACCCAAAAAAAAAAAGGCATTAGACTGTATGGATGGTAACAAATTATGGATAACATTGCGAAGCATGGGTATTCCAGAACACTTAATTGTGCTCATGAGGAACGTGTACATAGACCAGGAGGCTGTTGTTCAAACAAAACAAGGGGATAAGCAAGGGGATGGTTTAAAATCAGGTAACATGTACATCAGAGTTGTATCCTTTCACCATATTCATCCAATCTGTATGCTGAGCAAATAATCCAAGAAGTGCTGGACTATATGAAGACAAATGCAGCATCAGGATGGAAGAAGACTCGTTAACAACCTGCAATACTCAGATGACAAAACTTTGCTTACTGAAAGTGACAAAGATTTAAAGCACTTACTGAAACATATCAAGACTATAGCCTTCAATGTGGATTACATCTCAACATAAAGAAAAGATAAAATCCTCGCAGCTGGACCAAGAAGCAACATCATGGTAAATGGAGAAAATATTTAAGTCGTCAAGGATTTCATTTAACTTGTATCCACAATCAATGCCCATGGAAGCAGCAATCGAGAAATAAAACATTGTATTGCATTAGGAAAATCTGCTGCAAAAGACTTCTCTAAAGTGGTTAAGAGCAAAGATGTCACTTTGAAGACTAAGGTGTGCCTGACTCAAGCTATGGTATTTTCAATCTTCTCATATGATGTGAAAGCTGGACAATGAATAAGGAAGACTGCAGAAGAACGGACACATTTGAACTGAATGAATACTGAATGTACCATGGACTTCTAGAAGAATGAACAAATCTGTCTTTGAGGAAGTATAGCTGGAATGCTCCTTAGAAACAAGAATGGACAAACTTCTACTCTTATCCTTTGGTCATTTTGTCAGAAAGGACCAGTCCCTGGAGAAGGATATCATGCTGGATAAAGTAGAGGGTCACTGAAAAAGGGGAAGCCCCTCAACAGGATCAGTTGAAACAGTGGCTGTGATGATGGACTCAAGCATGGCAACAACTGTGAGGATGGTGCAGGATCAGTCAGTGTTTCATCCTGTTGGACATAGTATCACTATGAGTCAAAATTGACTCAAAAGCACTTAACAACAACAACATTGGTGCTCCTTAGAAGTGAAACTTCATCTTACATACTTCGGACATGTTATCAGGAGGGACTAGTCCCTAGAGAAGGACATCACCCTTGGTAAAGTAGAGGGTCTTTAAAAAAGAGGAAGACACTCAACAAGATAGACTGACACACTGGCTACAACCAATCCATAGTCAAAGACAACAGTGGCTACTACATACCTCAATATAGTTTAGGCCCCCCAAGACCACTTTACTTCACAGTGTTGAAGGACCAGAGAAGGCTTTTTGCTAAAAATTATAAAAATATAACAAACTAATAGCTATGATTAGAGTAGATGTTAACCACAATGATTAACTCTCTATTTTTCTTTCACTCACTCCTTCCCTCTATGTAAATAGGATAGTTACTTTAGGTCTTCTTCTCCTCACATATTCCTTTGGTCATCTGGCTTAACCACACTGCTGTTTGTGGCTCATAATTGTGGTTTAAGGAGTGAGAAAGGAGACATTGAGCCTGGAGCAACCAAGATAAAGGAGAAAAAGAGACATCCCTGGCCAACCAAGAGGCCTGAGGGTGCCCACTCCCATACTCTCCCTTCCTTGTACAGTAAATCTTTCTAGGCAGGTATGAGGAACTTGAAGAACACTTTCCTCTGACCAAAGACTGGCTTTTTATCACTGACCAGAAGAATAACAAAGAGGTCACAAGGCAAAAACAACTCATTCCCATAACAAGAAGAAAGCATTTTTAGCATTCCTCAAACACTCCTACCCCTTAGCTCAATTCCCTTTAAAAACCCTAAGTATTTCTCAGCTCAAGGAGATAGACTTTTTTGAGAAAAGATTCTGCCTCCTTGAGTATTGGTACTGAATAAATTCTTTTGTTTTCCCACTTCAACCTGTTGTAATAATTGCCTCTGCATTATAGGAGGTGAGAACCTTGTTGCTCCTACAAGAGTACTCCCAACAACTTTCATCGACCAGGGTCTTCCCACCCTCAGCCCCCAACCCCAGCATAGAAACTTCCCCTCCACAGGCCCCTAGGAAAATCGAACAGGCCTGATCTCAAAAAAAGTCCCCCTCAGTCAGACAAGTTTTACCCAGGATCTCACTCTATTCAGCTTCTCTGGCTCCACCCAGACTTTCAGCCACTCTCTCTTCCCACTTCAGCTCAGTACTCAAATCTCTTTAGATAACCCCTACTTGACCCTTCTAGGAGATGGTGGAGGAAGGAGTGGAACTCTGGTGGGCAGCAGTCAAATTACTCATCACTTTCCCCTCACCTTCTACAGACTCTAAAATTGACATCATGGGGGTAACCTAAAAATAAACCAGTACTAATTCAATAGAATATTCTTTGCTAACATTAATCAGATGAATGTGACAAAGGGGGGAAAAGGCAGTTGAAAAACTGACACCACCACTTACTGGCTGGCTAATGTCTCCAAGCTTCAGTTTCACCACCTATAGAGTGAGAATAATAGATAATGGAATTTTTTGCACAGAATTGTTGACAAGGCATTATGGAATGAACTGTGTTCCTCAAAAATATATGTTGTAAATCCTAAACCCATATACCTGTAGATGTAATCCCATCTGAAAATAGCACTTTCTTTGTTATGTTAGGACCATATGGACCAAATCAGTGTAGGTTGCATCTTAAACCAATCATCTTTGAAATATAAAAGAATGAGATTAGGCACAGAGAAGCAAACACGAAAGGAAAGGAAGATACACCCTATCAAAATGAAAAGGGGAATCCATTAACACAGACACAGAAGATAATACTGGACCCCTGAGCCTTGAAGGGAAGGATATAGAAGTGGGCTAAACCCCAACTAGCAGAAGAATTTGTATGAAAATACCAAAAAAGGAGACATACGGAACTGCGGTCTGGCAGCAATCCTGAGCGATACTGACGGCATGGTACAGACAGCTTGGAGAGTGCCGAGTGGTGGTAGGACCTAAGTATTAACCTAAAAATCAGCCCTGCTATCCAGGGACTGTACAGAGGACTGCTCTGGTGCCTGGTGAATAAAAGCAGAAGCAGCGAAGAGGAGGGCGGGCTGAGCTGTGGACTTTTGCCTGTCCGGAGGGCACAGCCATTTTGAATGTTTACAAGCGGCTTGATAATTTTGGATATTTAAAGAGACAGCACTCTCGCAGATTCCAGGGGCTTAAGAACAGATTCCGCTTGCCAGTAACCCCAAGGACACTCCAGATTGGGACGACTGAAAAGGTGTGACATTCCCCTTGTTACTTTTATACTCCACACCCACTTGGTGAATGGAGATGCGGCCATCCCCCACTCCCACCCACCTTCTGGGCCCACAGGAACCTCATCCCAGTCCGTGTGCTCTGACAGAGCCTCGGTGTCTTGCCCTGCCCTCTCCTGCTTTTTCTTTTTCTTTTTCTCTTTCTTTTTTCTGGTTATTAGCTTGCTTGTTTTTGTCATTTAGAAACTTTTATTATTATTAATACTTTTGTCCTTTTTACTATTATTCTTTATTTTCCCCCTCCCAAGTCCTAGTTTTCAGCTTTTTTTCGTTTCCCTGTTCCTGGTTGCAAAAAATTTTTTTTTCTTTTCTTCTTATGGTTAACTGTGTTCCTTCTTTTTGTTTTTGCATTTTTCCCATTATTTTCTTCATTAGTCTCCTTCTCTACCTTTTGTCTCTTAGTATCCCCAGATATTTCAGGTTTTCTTGTTTTTCTCATCTTCTTTTTCCCTTTTTTTCTTTTTTTGGTTACTGTTCCTGTGTGATCACGTGGTGTATTTTTTTGTCCAGGTGCTTTTAGTTTTTTTATGGTTATTCCATTGTAATTTTTGTCTAACTGACTGGGAGACAGCAACAGTCCCCCAAAGACACAGTTACACCCACACCTCCTTCTCAACCAATGGGCCAACGATAAAAAACCACCAAGAAGAGCCTGAATCACCCTTGGCTGCTCTTCAAAAACAGTTAACAGAGATCTAAACACAACAATGCCATGATGCCTTGAAGACAACAGACCATCACAGTCCATAAAAAGAAGCAACATAAAGGGGTAGAAACAAAGGGGCAAGATACAGACCCAGAACACATCCCTGAGGAAGAAGCAGCATTGGAAATCTCTGATAAGGAATTCAAAATAATTATATTTAGGTATCTTCAAAGGATTGAGAGACAGACCAAAGAAAACACAGAAAAAAAATCCTAGAAGACTTTTGGAAGAAAATACAAGAGAAAAATGACAAAATAAATGAAAACTTAGAAATGATTCTAAATCTACAGACAGAAATCCAGAAGATTAATACCAAATTGTCAGAAAGAGATAACACATTGGAAGGGCAAAAGAGTAGAATTGATGCAATGGAAGACAGAATTAATAAGATTGAAGACAAATGCCTGAATAATTCTTTGGAAAGGGATCAATCAGTAAAAAAATCAAAACAAAATGAAGAAACTCTAAGGTTCATGTGGGATACCATCAAAAGGAATAACATGTGTCATCAGAATTCCAGAACAGGAAGAGAAAAATAAAACAACTGAGGAAATTGTCCAACATTTGTTGGAGGAGAACTTCTCTGATATGATAAAAGATGAGAATATATCCATTCAGGAAGTCCAACGAACCCCAAACAGGATAGACCTCAAAAGAAAATC
>NW_006921641.1:7639192-7645976 GCF_000298275.1 Orycteropus afer afer | reverse complement strand
AGTGTATGTGAACTGCTGTATGGAAAGTGAATTTGCTCTGTAAATCTTCACCCAAATCACAATAAAAAATAATAATAATAATAAGAAATACACTGAGGAAGAACTATCATAAATACCCCAAAATAAAAGCTTTCTTCAAACTCCCCTCCACCTCCTACACCCTATCCCACATGAGGAATTCAAGGAAAGAGGGCAAAATGGTGCACTCCCCAGGGCTTGCCTGACACTTGTTCTCATATTGCAAGTAAAACAATAAGATTTTAAAAAGAACAAAAAAAGAATGAAAATGAGATGAAAAGAAAAAGAAAGGTAAAAGAGAAGGGCAAACAATAAGGAACAGGGCTGGGATTGATGGTAAAGAAAGAAGGAAACAAAAATTGAGAACCTACATGTCTTGTACTCACAGATCCCAGCACCCATGTCAGTATAATCTCTGCCTCTTGCATGTAAGAACTAAGGATCAGAGAGACAGTCACTTGGCCAGGGTCATACAATATTCAGGACTAACTCATCATTTGGGCTCAACTATCCTGCAGCCCCTGGGAACCACTAGAGCACTGAACTCATAATTAACTTCACAAACCTCCATGATCAAAAATTCATAGATTCTTAGAGTTAAAACTGAGCCTATGCCTACTGCTTTCAAAATGACAGAGTAGATGTACTTTTCTCTATTCCTCCTGCAAAGTCCACTTAAAAACCCTAGACATTAAAATAAAGATAAGATGATTCTGAAAGATAGCAGGAACACAGACCACTCAGGACCCAAAAAAATGGCATGGTGGTGAGTTCCCTGAGTTTTTTGTTTTGTTTTGTTTTGTTTGTTGGCCTCTAGGCTGGGTACTGGAGAAACTGGAAACCTGGAAATGCCAACAAGCACAGACCAAACAAACAAACAAACAAGAAAATCCTATTCTCTCTGGCCAATAAACAAGGAAAGGGAAAGCCTACCAAGACAGAATACTTTTAGTTAATAATCACTTAACTCTAGCCAAACACCACAGAAAAACTGTAAAGCCAGCCCCATCCTCACCTGCAAAGGCCAAGTGGCTTCAGAGAAGGTCAAGTGGGAAGCCAGGATTTTCATTCTTGCTGAGTGGTAACAAGCCCCCAGTATAGTGTTAGTAGAGACTACAAGGTGAGAGTGGACTTCACCTACATCTGCTGGAGAGGTATCAGAAGATGAGAGGAAGCCAAGCATACGAGAGCTTAAGTTCTAAAGCACTTGGATTGTGGAAGGCTGCAGTCTATAGTGGGAGCCCTAATTCCATTTTAAATCTTGACATAAGTTCATATGCTATCTGAGTTCTTTCTGATCATTAAACCACAACATGACCATGAATAGACAAGTCCAGGACAAACCCAAGGAAGGGCAGTTTGCTCTCAGGAAGAATGTGGTTGAGAGCAGATTATGCTCCTTATCTAATTTAAAGTTTGGGGTCCTGGTATTGTCTTATAGCCACCTTGTGGCTATGATTCAGGGCTGCAGGTCACAAGTCATATCAAACCACCCCTTAGCCATGTGAGCAAGCCCCAGAAACAATCCTATAAACCATTTTAATGTTCAATTGCATAAATATCCCAATCATGGTCCTTTCTCCACTTCTGTAGTCCCACCTTGACAGCGATGAGGTAACCTGCCATCAATCGTGATTTTGTGAAAATTATTTTGTACTCTATCAAAAATAATCAACACCATGACTGTGATGAACTCCATTTGGCTTTCCATACTGTGAAAATGCTGATGGTTTTGCTCATCCTGGATGATTGTCTCTGTCCTGTCTAAGGCTTAAAAAAGGGTCTCTATAGAACAAGTTAGAATCTGAGGTCTCTTTTCCCTAATAAAGTGTCAGAACTTATACCACCACTCAGTGATAATGAAGCTGCCACCCTCCTTTAGGGTCAGTGGAGGTCACATAGGGAGCCTGAACTCCCACCACTGACCAACAGTAATGAGAAGTTCCTTTTCCCAACAAATGTCAGCAGAGGCCAAGAACCTGCAATTCTACCCCTACCTAGTAATAAGGCAATGTCCCATTTCCCCTGTCAAAGCACTATCAGGCAAGGCCTAGTAAAACACACAAGATTTAAATAAAATCCTCAGTCTTATAACATTACACCCAAAATACCCATGTTTCAATTAAAAATCACTCATCATACCAAGAATTAAGAGAATCTCAACTTAAATGAGAAAATGCAATCAACGGATGCTGACATCAAAATGACACAGATGTTGGAATTATCTAACAGGATTTTAAAGCAGCTATTAAAGAAATGATTCAAAGAGCAATTATGAGCATACTTGAAACAAATGAGAATGATAAAAAATAAAAATACAAAGCCTCAGCAAATAAGTAGAAAGTCTCAGCAAAGAAATAGAAGACATAAAGAAGTACCAAATAGGAATTTTACAGCTGAGACTCCAATAACCAAAAACAATAAAGTAAAACTAAATGGATGTACACAGTAATAGAAGGAAGAGGACAGAAGAAAATAAATCAGTGAATCTGAGGATGGAATGATAGAAATCACCAATTTTAACAACAGAGAAAATAGATTAGAGAGAAATGAACAGACCCTCAGAGACTTGTGGGATTGTAAAAATAAATAATTAAATCTAACATTCATTTTATCATAGTGCCTAAGGCATTTGATCACTAACCAGATGCCTGGAGGTTCAAACCCACCAGCCACTCCTCACAAGGAAGATTGGGCAATCTACTTCCGTAGAGATACTGCCTCGGAAACCCAAGAAAGGGTTGCTATGAGTTGGATTAGACTCGACAGCAGTGAGTTTGGTTTTTGTGGTTAAAAGCTCCAGAAGGAGAGCTTAACAAAAAAAAAAAAAAAAACCTTGGGGAGCTGAAAGTATTCAAAAACTGGCTGAAAACGTCTCAAATATGGCAAAACACAATTCAACAAGCTGAGCAAATCCCAAACAGGATAAAGCTAATGAAAACTGATAATGAACAACAAAGAAAAGATCTAAAAGTAACAAGGGACACGACACCTCACTTATAAGAGAAAAACGATTCAAATGTCAGCAGGCTTTTTAGTAGAAGCCAAGAAAGCAAAAAGGAAATTGCGTATTTCACAACTGCTAAAAGAAAACTGTCAATACATGTTATGAATTGAATAGTGTTGCCCAAAAAGATATGATGATGTTCTAACCCACCAGTAAGCATGACCTTGTTGGGAAAACAGTTTTTCTTTACAGGTGCTATTAGTTAAGTTAATGAAGTCATACTATAGTAGGGTGAGTCCTAAAGCAATCTCTTTGAGAGGCATCTTATAAAAAGGAAGTGTAGACATGGAAATAGGGTCACACACAGGGGGAAGACAGCACATGAGGAACCATCCACATGCCAGGAATACCAAGAAATGCTGTGGGCTACAGAAACTGAGAGACAAGAAAGAATCTCTCTCTAAAACTGACCAAAAGAGCATAGCCTTGACAATGTCCTGAATTTGGACTTCTAGCCACCGAAACTGTGAGTAAAAATAAATTACTGTTCTCTAAAACCACCTACTGTGTGATATTTGTTATGGCATTCCCAGGAAACTAAGATAACCCAGAAACTTATATGCAGTGAAAATGTCTTCCAAGAATGAAGGAGAAATCAAGACACTCTCAGATGCAGTAAAAAGTAAGAGAATCTGTCACCAGCAAACCTAGTCTAAAAGAATGGCTACCGGTGGCTCAATGTTCAGCCAAACAATAGCTGGGCCAATAAGGTGAAAAATAACACTAGGTAGGATATTCCTTAAAACAATTAACCATATGAGATCAAAGGGGCCCAGGGCTAAAGCTCAGAAGGCAGAAAGGGATAGAAAAAAAGGGAGGACCAATGAGAAGAGTGAACACAGGGAGGAAGAAGAAAGAATGCTGTTACATTGTGGGGACTGCCATCAACATCACAAAATAAAATGTGTATGATTTATTGAATAGAAAACCAATTTGCTCTGCAAACATTCACTAAAATTACAATACAAAGTGAAAAAAAAAAAGAATGGCTAAAAGGAGTTCTCTAAACAGAAAAAGATAGAAGAAGGAATATCAAGAAGGAAAGAAAAACAGTGAAGACAAATATGGGTAAATACAATAGATTTTCTTTCTTTCTTGGATTTTCTAAAGTATCTTAATGGTTGAAGCAAATATTATAACACTATCTGATGTGATTCTCAATGGCTGTAGAGAAAATATTTAAGACAATTATAAACAGGAGAAAGTAAACTTATGTAAGGAGACTTAAGGTTTCTATACTTCACTTGAATTGGTAACATGTCCACAGCAGGATGTGATAAGTTTTGTATATACAATATAATACCTAGAGAAACAACTATAAAAGCTAACAAAGAAAGACATTTAAAACATATTATAGAGGGAAAAAAAATAGAACTCTACAAAAAGAAAAAATTTTCTATATATATTTATATAGAGAGAATTTTTTTTATATTCAAATAACCCACAGGATAAAGGACAAGGAAATGCAGAAACAGAAAAACAGAATAAACAGAAAACAAAAACTAAAATGTCAGATTTAAGCCCTAACATAGTCTAAATATAAATAGTCTAAATATGCCAATTAAAAGGCAGAGATTGTCAGAGTGGATTAAAACACATTACTCAACCATATACTGTGTAAAAAAGCTCACTTTAAATATAAAGATACTAGTAATTTGAAAGTAACGAGATGGAAAAGAATATACTAGAAAAATATTAATCAAAAGATTTCAGGAGTTGCTATACAACTATCAGATAAAGTAGACTTTAGAGTGTATGAAATTACCGTAAACAGAAAGGGACATTGCATAATGATATCTTTCAACGACTGAGCTCATTAAGACAGAAAATCAGCAAAGATATAGAAGAATTCAACATCACCATCAACCAATAGAACCTAATTGACATTTAGAGACCACCACTCAACAATGTTGTGTTGTTGCTAGGTGCCATTGAGTCATCTCCTACTCATTGTGACCCTATGTACAACAGAACTAAACTCTGCCCAGTCTTGGGCCAGCCTCACAGTCCTTGCTACCTGAGCCCATCGTTGCAGCCACTGTATCTATCTATCTTGTTGAGGGCCTTCCCGCTTTTCGTTGACCCTCCATTTTATCACGCATGATATCCTCCTCCAGGGAATGGGCCCTTCTGACAACATGACCAAAGTAGGTGAGACAAAGTCTGGCCATTCTCACTTCCAAGAAGCATTCTGGCTACACTTCTTCCAGGACACATTTGCTAGGTCTTTTGGCAGTACATGGTACTTTCAGTATTTTTCACCAACATCACAATTCAAAAGCATCAACTCTTATTCAGACTTCCTTTTTCCTTGTCCAGCTGTTATATGCACATGAGGCAATTGAAAATTCCATGGCTTGGGTTAGGCGCACTTTAATCTTCACAGAGATATCTTTATTCTTCCACACTTTAAAGAGGTCCTTTGCAGCAGATTTGCCCAGTGCAATATTCATCTGATGTCTTGACTGCTACTTCCATTAGTGTTGATTGTGGAACCAAGTAATATGAAATCCTTGACAATCTCAATCTTTTCTCCATTTATTGTGATGCTCCTGATTGGTCCAATTGTGAGGATTTTCATTTTCTTTATGCTGAGATGTAATCTATACTGCAGACTGAAGTCTATAATCTTCACCAGTAAGTGCTTCAAGTCCTTTTCACTTTCAGCAAGCAAGGTTGTGTCGTCTGTGTATTGCAGGTTGATAGAGTCTTCATCCAATCCTGATGCCATGTTCTTCTTCATATAGTCCAGCTTCTCAGATTATTTGTTCAGCACACAGATTGAATAAGTATGATAAAAGGATACAACCCTGATGCACTCCCTTCCTGATTTTAAACCATGCAGTATCCCCTTGTTCTGTTCAAATGACAGCCTCCTGGTCTATGTACAGGTTGCTCATGAGTACAATTAAGTGTTCTGGAATTCCCATTCTTCTCAACGTTATCCATAATTTGTTATGATCCACACAATCGAATGCTTTTGCATAGTCAATAAGACATAAGCAAACATCTTTCTGGTATTCTTTGCTTTCAGCCAAGATCCATCTTACATCCGCAAGATATCCCTTGTTCCACATCCTCTTCTGAATCCAGCTTGCATGTCTAGAAGTTCTCTGTCAATATACTGCTGCAATCATTTCTGAATTATTTTCATCAAGACTTTACTTGCATGTGATATGAATGATATTGTTTGATTATTTCCACATTCTGTGGGATTATCTTTTTTTGGAATGGGTACAAATATGGATCTCTTCCAGTCAGTTGGCCAGGTAGCTGTCTTCAAAATTACTTACCGTAGATGAGTGAGTGCCTCTAGCATGGCATTGGTTTGTTGAAACATCTCAATAGGTATTCCGTCAATTTCTGGAGCCCTGTTCTTTACCAATTCCTTCAATGCAGCTTCTACTTCTTCCTTCAATACCATTGATTCTTGATCATATGCCACCGCCGGAAATGGATAAACATCAACCAATACTTTTTAGTACAGTGACTCTGTGTATTCCTTCCATCTTCTTTTGATATTTCTGCATCATTCAATATTTTGCCCATATAATCTTTTTTTTTTTTTTTAATTGTGATTTGGTTGAAAATTTACAGAGAAAATTCACTTTCCATACAACAGTTCACATACACTTTGTCTTATGACACTGACTACAATTTACCTCAATGCAACAGCTCCCCTCCTACTTCCTCCTGATAGTTACCTCTTCCCTGTGTCCATCCCTCCATGTACTCCTGCCCCCTGAGCTGTCTCCCTGT
>NW_006921641.1:7630656-7638992 GCF_000298275.1 Orycteropus afer afer | reverse complement strand
AGGATCTCCTACATAGGTCCCCCTCCAAGTGGTTGACAGTGGTAGCTGGGCACCATCTAGTTCTTCTGGTCTCATAGTCATATAGGCTGTGGATCGCATGGTGTACCAGTCACTAGGACTAATTGTTTCCATGAATCTTTGGTTTTCTTCATTCTTCTTCACTCTGGATGAGGAGAGACCCATCATTGCATCTAGATGGCTGCTTGCAAGATTTTAAGATCAAGTTGCTACTCACCAAAGTAGGAGGTGGAACAATGTTTTGTGTAGTATGTTATACCAATTGAGCTTGATGTCCCCTGGCCCAGTCTTTCAATATTGCAACTCAAATCTTGAATTTTTTCTTCAGTTCTTTAGCTTGAGAAATGCCAACCATGTTCTTTCCTTTCAGTTTTCTAACTCCAAATCTTTGCACATTTCATTATAATTGACTTTGTCTTCTCGAGCTACTCTTTGAAACCTTCTGTTGAGCTCTTTTATCTTGTCTTTTCTTCCATTGCTTTAGCTACTCTCCATTCAAGGGAAAGTTTTAGAGACACTTCTGACATCTATTTTAGTCTTTTCTTCCTTTCCTGTCTTTTTAATGACCTTTTGCTTTTTTCATGGATGATGTTTTTGATGGCCTCCCACAATTCCTGTGATTTTTGGTTGTTGATGTCCATTGCATCAAATCTATTCTTTAGATGGTGTCTAAATTCAGGAGGGATATAATCAAGGTCACATTTTGGCTCTCATGGACTTGTTTTAATTGTCTTCAGCTTCAACTTGAACTTGCATATCAGCAACTGATGGTCTGTTCCACAGTCAGCTCCTAGCCCTGTTTTGGCTGAAGATATTGAGCTTCTCCATCACCTCTTTCCAGAGATATAGTTGATCTGATTCCTGTGTACTCCACCTGGCAAAGTCCACATGTATAGCTGCCATTTGTGTTGCTGAAAAAGGGTATTTTTAATGAGCAAGTCACTGGTCTAGCAAAATTCTATCATGTGATCTCCAGCATTATTTCTATCACCAAGGCCATATTTTCCAACTAACAGTGATTCTTCTTTGTTTCAAATTTTGCATTCCAATCACCAGTGATAATTAACACATCTTGATTGCAAGTTTAGTCAACTTCATACTGCAGAAGTTTGTAAAAATCTTCAGTTCTTCCTCTTTGGCTTTGGTGGTTTGTGCACAAATTTGAATAATAGTAGTATTAACTGGCCTTCCTTGTAGGCATATGGATATCATCCTATCACTGACAGCATTGTACTGTAGGAAAGATCTTGAGACTTTCTTTGTGATGATGAGTGCCACACCATTCCTCTTCAATTTGTCATTCCCAGCAGAGTAGAGCATATGGTTTTCTGATTCAAAATGACCCAAACCAGTCCTTTTCAGCTCACTAATGCCTAGGATGGGAGCTCTGGTAGCATAGTGGCTAAGACACTTGACTGCTAACCAGAAGGCTGGCGGTTCAAACCCACCAGCCACTCCTTGGAAGGAAGATGGGGCAATCTACTTCCATAGTGATACTGCCTTGGAAACCCAAGGAGGGGTCGCTATGAGTTGGGTCCAACTCGACAGCACATAACAACAACAACAACAATGCCTAAGATATAAATCTTCATGCACTCCATTTCATTTTCGACAACTTCCAATTTTCCTAGCTTCGTACTTTGTACACTCCATATTCCAATTATTAATGGATGTTTGTAGCTGTTTCATCTCATTTTGAATTGTGTCACATCAGCAAATGGAGGTCCCAGAAGCTCTATTTTATCCATATCATTAATGCTGATGAGGCAGCATTCTCCCAGTCATATTTTGAGTGCCTTCCAACCTGAGGGGCTCATCTTCCGGCACTGTATTGGACAATGTTTCAGGAATATTCATAAAGTTGTCCTGTAATATATCAGACAGTGTTTCACTACTATTCATAAGGCTTTCACTGGCCAGTTCTTTGAGAAATATTGCCTTTTCTTTCTTTGGGGTCTGTCCCAGTCTGGAAGCTCCACTGACACCTGCCCACCATGGGCAACCCTGCTGGCACAGCCTCCAGCCTCACAGCAACATGCAAGTCACCAGAGTACAACAAAAATCTAGGCTTTTTTACATTGTGTTATGGATTGAATTATGTCTCAAAAAAAAAATCCCATTTGGGAATTCATTTTTCTTTATTATGTGTGAGGCTTTATCAGTGTAGGGTGAATCTTAAGCAAATCACTTTTGAGATATAAAAGAGCAGATTAGGCACAGAAGAAAGGAAACGTGAAGATCTCCAAGAAACCAAGGAACAGAAGCTGAAAAGAGATAAAACTTCCCTCAGAGCCAACAGAGAAAGAAAGCCTTCCCCTAAAGCCAGTGTCCTGAATTTGGACTTCTAGCCTCCTAAAACATGAGAAAATGAATTTCTGTTTGTAAGAGCCATTCATTTATGGTATTTCTGTAAAAATACCACTAACAAAATAACACACATGGAAACATCAACATTGTCTGATATATCATTGTCTGATATATCATCCTGTATCATCTCCTGGTGATAACTTACATAAAATTTTATTGATATTGCACAAAAGCACCATACTCTTTTACAATTTGATACACTAGAGGTTCCTTCTGCCTACAACACCCTTACCTCAACCTTGTCTGCTGGGAGAACTACTAATTCTCCAAGCCTCAATGCAAGCATTCCTACCTATTGGAAATACTTCCATTCAAAATCCCACAGACAGGGTTAGGTTGTGCCAAACCCTCATATTGATTGTGCAAACCTCCTGCATAGAAATTACTACATCTGATTTTCCACTAAATTGTTAACAACTTGAGTTAAAGTGTTTACATCTTTTCAGATTCCCATCCCTAATTCCTAGAAGACTGCTTGATGAGTAGTATATACATAATGTCTATTGAATGAAAGAACACATGTTTATAATTTTAAAAAATAACTCTAGAAACCATCTTATTAAAGCCCTTCATAAGGCACCTGAGGTGACTTGCCAAAGGTCCTTCACAATAGGGAAATAAAACCAGAAAATATTTAACTGGGATTAAAAACTGACTTCCTGAAAATGTTATTGTCTGTTCCTTTACAGGCTTTTTCTCTTTTATAATAATAGAAGGAAGTTGAGAAGACGATGGTGTTTTTCATTCCCAATTGTACAAATGTCTGTCCAAGTTAAATTAGCACTCAGAATCATTATCTTAACTGCCCTGAATGTTAGTGTGAAGAACTTCACATTGATTGGTGATTTAAACAGGAAACCTAATTTGCAATATTTCCTTCCTCAGGGATAGGAAAAAAAAAAAAAACTATTGTCTGAACTCATTAATTTATGAAAAAGCTATGATAAAAATATTAAGTTTCCTTAATCTGTTTCACTGCCTGAGGAATAGTTTGTTTGTTTTTCCCTCAAAGTAAAATATCACCCAAAAACATCACTATCTAATATTTAATGTAGTTTAGCTTCCCATAGATATATGTGTGTAGTTTGGGACAAGTAAAACTACAAACATACACAAAACTTAAAAAAAAAAAAAAAAAACAGTAATTGCCTGCCTTTTATATGATTAAAACTATGACAACTTAGGGGGCACCTAAGCCAAAACAAGGCCAGGAGCTGATTGTGGAACAGACCATTAACTGCTCATATGCAAGTTCAAGGTGAAGCTAAAGACAATTAAAACAAGTCCACGAGAGCCAAAATATGACCTTGATTATATTCCTCCTGAATTTAGAGACCATCTAAAGAATATATTTGATGCACTGAACACCAATGACCAAAAACCAGAGGAACTGTGGGATGATATCAAGAACATCATCCATGAAGAAAGCAAAGTCATTAAAAAGACAGGAAAGGAAGAAAAGACCAAAATGGATGTCAGAAGAGTCTTTAAAATTTTCCCTTGAATGGAAAGTAGCTAATGCAAATGGAATAAATGACAAGATAAAAGAGCTGAACACTTCACCAAAAGTGAAATATTTTCTGGTTTTATTTCCCTATTGCTGCCAGCAAATACTTGAAGAAATGCTCATGATCACTAGTCATCAGAAAGATGAAATCAAAACAACAATGAGATGCCACCTCACCCCAGCACTAATGGCAAAGTTCAACAAGACAGAAAATAACAAACGTTGATGAGGAGGTGGAAAGATTGGGACTCTCATACTCTGCTGGTGGGACTATAAAATGATACAACCACTGTGGAAAGCAGTATGGTGATTCCTTAAAAAACTGAAATTAGAAATACCATTTGACCCAGCAATCCCATTACTAGGTATATATCCTAAAGAAGTAAGAGCCAAGACAAGAACAGATATACGTACACTTATGTTCACTGAAGCACTACTTACAATAGCAAAAAGATGGAAATAACCTACATGCCCATCAACAGAAGAATGGATAACCAAACTATGGTACATAAACACAATGGAATACTATGCAATGCTAATAATGTAGAATCTTTAAAGCACCGCATAACATGGATGAACTTGGAGGACGTTATGCTGAGTGAAATAAATCAATCACAGAAAAACAAATACATTATTAGCTCATTATTGTAAAAAGTCAAGGAAAGGTTTATATATGGAAAGAAACTTTCTTTGCTGGTTACAGTGCTGGAAGTGGAGGGAAGAGAACACTGCAAAAAAAATGCATTAACCCAAGTCACTTTAGTTCACTGTACATAAATTATATTTCAGTAAAATGTATTCTAAAAAGAGAAAGATAGAGAGAGAGCTGGACAGAAGATTTCAAAGAGTAGCTCAAGAAGACAATGTCAATTATTACAATGAAATGTGTAAAGACTCTGACTTAGAAAATGAAAAGGGAAGAACACACTCAGTATGTCTCAAGGTGAAAAAACTGAAGAATAAATAAATTTAAGCCTTGAGATGTAATATTGAAAGATTCTATGAGCAATATATGGAATGGTGCAGGAAACATCAAAAGAAGATGGAAAAAGAACTGATGGATGTTCATCCATTTCAGAAGGTGGCATATGATCAAGAACCAATGGTGTTGAAGGAAGAAGTCAAAGCTGCACTGAAGGAATTGGCTAAAAACAAACCTTCAGGAATTGATGGAATACCCATTGAGATGTTTCAACAAACAGATGTCATGCTGGAGGCACTCACTTGGGTAGGCCAAGAGATTTGGAAGACAGCTATCTGGCCAACTGACTGGAAGAGATCCATATTTGTACCCATTCCAAAGAAAGGTGATCCCATGGATCGTGGAAATTATTGAACAATACAATTAACATCACACACAAGTAAAATCTTACTGAAGACAATTCAAAAATGGTTGCAGCAGTATATTGACAGGGAACTTCCAGAAATGCAAGCTGGATTCTGAAGAGGATGTGGAATGAGGGATATCATTGCTGATGTCAGATGGATCCTGACTGAAAGCAAAGAGTACCAAAAAGATGTTTACTAGTGTCTTATTGACTATGCAAAAGCACTCAAATGTGTGGATCATAACAAATTATACATAACATTGAGAAGAATGGGAATTCCAGAACACTTAATTGCACTCATGAGGAACCTGTACATAGACCAGGAAGCTGTCATTCAAACAGACCAAGGGGATACTGCATGCATTAAAATCAGGAAGAAAGTGCATCAAGGTTGTATCCTTTCACCATACTTGTTCAATCTGTATGCTGAGCAAATAATCCAAGAAGCTGGACTATACGAAAGAGAATGTGGTATCAGGATTGGAGGAAGGCTCATTAACAACCTACAATATGCAGATGACACAACTTTGCTTGGTGAAAGTAAGGATGACTTGAAGCACTTATTAATGAAGATTAAAGACTATAGTCTGCAGTATGGATTACACCTCAATATAAAGAAAACAAAAATTCTCACAACTGGACCAATAAGCAGCATCACGATAAATGGAGAGAAGACTGAAGTTGTCAAAGATTTTATATTACTTGGCTCTATAATCAACACCAATGGAAGCAGAAGTCAAGACATAATATGATGTATTGCATTGGGGAAATCTGCAGCAAAAGACCTCTTTCAAGTGCTGAAAAGCAAAGATGTCTCCTTGAAGACTAAGGTGCAGCTAACCCAAGCCATGGTATTTTCAATTGCTTCATGTGCATGTGAATGCTGGACAATGAATAAGGAAGACCACAGAAGAGTTGATGTTTTTGATTTGTGATGCTGGCAAAGAATACTGAGAATACTTGGACTGTTAAAAGAACTAACAAATCTGTCCTGGAAGAAATGCAGCCAGAATTCTCCTTGGAAGCAAGCATGGCCAGACTTCATCTCACCTACTTTGGTCATGTTGTCAGAAGGGACCATTCCCTGGATAAGGATATCATGCTTGGTCTATTCTACCAATTAATGCCTGAAGGCAACCTCCTCCAACAGGAAGCCGCCTGCGCAATGCTACATGGCTTTCTCCTCTGTGGGCTGGTAAGCCTGTTGCTGTTTAATGCCGGTCTCTGGGCTCTGCTACTGCCGTCTTTCATGCCGGTCTCTTTGCCAGTATCTCTCAGCCCATCTCGTGACTCCGTTCCTGCTGTCTCTCATGCCATATGCCAGGGTTTATCTGCCAGGGTCTTGGGTAAAGGACACACTCCACTCCTGTTTCTACATTTTAGGTATCTGTCAGAGCAGCACCTCACTCTCTTGGTACCATATTCTGTTCTGGTTACCTAGTGCCACTCTGACAGGAATATATCACAAATGAGATGGCCTTAACCAACGGGAGTTTATTCTCTTACAGTTTGAGAGGATAGAAGTCCAAGTTCAAAGTGCTGGGCTCTAGGGGTTGGGTGAAAGCCCCTCGACCTTGGGCTTCAGCTCTGCCTCTTGCTCCCAGCCCATCGAAGCTAGAGGCATCTCTTCACTCAGGCAGCTACTGGCTGCTGAGGCTAGCAAGCCCAAGTACGACAAGTAAAATGGCACAATCCTCAGCCTGAAAGGGTAGGACCACGGCCTTTGGGGGTGGAACAACCACTGCCTGCTAGGTTTCAAAGAGCCAGGTCTTCACCAACTTGGTTCTAGAGTGTGGGGCTGCTCGTTCATGTGAGCCAGTGGGATGGAGCCATAGCTGCTGCCCAAGAGTGAGGGGATGGGGCTGCCATGCCCAAAAGGGAGAGGAACGGGGCCACCAGACCAAGGGGGTGATGTTGCCACTTAGAGAAATTAGGGGACTGGAGCCAATCACTAAGCATTCAGATGAAACGACTAATGCTCTATGTTTGGAACCCATGCTCTCCAAGAAGGTTATCTTCTGTTAATTTTACTTCCTGTGGTTTCTAAGGAAACAATGCACTGGTCTAGCCAACATGAATGCACAGTATACTAAGTGTATACTAGGTATTGTGGCTTAATCAATGTGGGTCAGAATGCTCAAGACTAAAAAATTCTGGCCCACTGAAAGATCACATTTCTGGACCTACAAAATTAAGAGCCAGATTCTGGACCCTGGTGGACTCCCTATGGTACACATAATTCTGTAAGTTTCCTAGTGGCCAGCCTATTATTGCTGGGTGTCTTCAAGTCAATTCTAACTCATGACAACCCTATGTGACAAGAGCAGAAATTTTCCATTCGGTTTTCTTGGCTGTAATCCTTATAGAAACAGATCACCAGATCTTTCTCCTGCAGAGTGACTGGATTGGTTCAAACAGCCAACTTTTTGGTTAACAGCTGAGGGCCTAACTCTTGTGCCACAAAGTTTTCTTGCAGTCAACCTGCTTCTAGTTAACAATTCTCTAGACCAAGTAGGAAACAATAACTTTACTTACTTAAATAAATAGGATAGGCAAAGTAACAGAGAAGAAAGAAAAAAGGCTTTGGAACCAACCCCTGCAGTCCATATGAATGACACTCCCTGGAGTTGTATAGTACACAACATGTACTGCTGTACACAGAGGTCCTGCTTATAATCAACAAAGCAACATTCAACAAAGCAAAGTTCAATAACCAGTACCCCCACTTACTAACTGTGGGACCCCAGGCATATCACTAATTCCTCTGTTAAATAAATAAAGGAAAAATATATGTTTTCACCTCAGAAAAGTACATTAAGTAGAAAATTGTGTGCCAAGTTTTTAGCCCAATGCCTGGTATTTGGTAGGCAAACAAAAATAATGGCTACTTTTTGTGTTAGTGGGGAAGGAGATAAGGAGGAATAAAAAGTATGGGAGAGGCACTGTGCTATTTTCAGCAATGTATGTAGGACTTCCTTCCACTGCTTCCAACCAAACATGGGGATAAAACAGGTATTCAGTGCTGACTGCTCTGAAAGGGATCACAATAGGAGGTCCTGGATAGAGTGAGAGAAATGTGGAACAAAAGTCAAAACTATTTAAAAAAAAAAAAAAAA
>NW_006921641.1:7621631-7628871 GCF_000298275.1 Orycteropus afer afer | reverse complement strand
GTCAATGACACGAGACAAAGTATATGTGAACTGCTGTATGAAAAGTGAATTTACTCTGTAAATCTTCACCCAAATCAAAATAAAATTAAAAAAAATAATAAAATATAAGACGACCCCATGCACAACGGAACAAAATGTTGCTCAGTCCTGTACCATCCCCATGATTGGTTGTGAACCAGACTTTTGTGATCCATAGGATTTTCACTGGCTTATTTTCATAAGTAGATCACCAGATCTTTCTTCCTAGTCTGTCTTAGTCTAGATGCTCCACTGACACCTGTTCAGTATCACAGCAACACTCAAGTCTCCAGTGACAGATGGGTGGTGGTTGTACATAAGATATACCAGATCTCCCACATGTAAAGTGAGAATTCTACCACTAAAACCATCACTGCCTCTACTGGAGAGAAACAAAAGTCTTGGTCAGATGCAGGCCGCTTTTGTTAAAAAGGAAAGTTGTACAAGATGTTGTGATCTTCAACACAAGGCATGGGCTCTGGAGTTGGAAGGACATTGTTAGCCTCTGAAGTCATCTTCCTAAGTCTTCAAAGTTGCATTGAAAGGAATCAAAGTATAAGACACCATTCTAGAGCTACAGTTTGAAGAAGGCGAAATTTGTCCAGGCCTAGTCTCTCTCTCTCTGTCTCCTTTCTACAAAACTTGATTATTTCCAACACAAGTATCCAATCAGACCAGAGTGTTCTCTCCAGAGTGTTTTCATTTGAGATGGCAACGCCAACATTTTCCAACAAGGCATTAGTTTAAAGTATTCCTCCTTCCATGATATATGCCTTAGGAGCTCTGGTAGCATAGTGCCTAAAGCACTTGACTGCTAACCAGAAGGCTGGAGGTTCAAACCCACCAGCCACTCCTCGGAAGGAAGGTTGGGCAATCTACTTCTGTAGTAATACCACTTCAGAAACCCAAGGAGGGGTCGCTATGAGTCGGGCCGACTCAACAGCACATAACAACAACAACAGCAACGTGTTGATACAGTACACCCTGGAAGCCAAAGAGACTTTGTTAGTGTACGGAATGACTTTCTAATAGTGAGATTACAGGCTTGAAGGTGGAGGAGCAACTGTCTTCAAATACTTGAATGGGTGATTTGTTGAGGGATTCAGATCATTTTCCAAAAGACTGAACCAAATGAGTGAAAATTATAGATAGGTGAATAAGGCTAAAAATAAGTATTCAGAACTACTCCCTAAGTTTTGTAGGGGACTATGGAGATAAGGGAAAAAGAATGATGAATGGAATTACCCATGAAATGTCACGGAGGCAATATTCTGCCCAAAGGGAGATCACCACCCCTCTAGTTAGGAAAACACTCTTCCTACAAAACACAGTTTTAAATGGCGTCTGATTGGCACAAAGAAACTCCCAGGGGTAATATATATATAAGCATTACCTTGATTGTGGTGATAGCTCCATTGTTATTGTGCTATCGAGTCAGTTGTGATTCATAATAACCCTACCGGACAGGTTAGAACTTCCCCACAGGGTTTCCAAGGCCATAAACCTTTACAGAAGCAGACTGTCACATCTTTCTCTTAAGGAACAGCTGCTTGGTTCAAATCACTGACCTTTCTTTCAGTTAACAGTCAAGCACTTAACCACCAGAGCTCATGAGGCTTCATGGGGTTATATATATATATATCACAATATCAAATTGTAAACTTTAAATATATGCAATCTATTGAAAGTTAATTACACACTTCAATAAAGTTGCTTTTTAAAAAAAAAAAAAAAATTAAATGTCTCCTAGTCATTCCCACAGTTGGCCAAATTCAGATAGAGAACACAACACATAAGGGGGGAGAAAAGAAACTAATATGCAGAATAAAAAGATTGTCAGCTTTTGAAGCACAGGTTAAAAGGAACAAACCAGGGAATGTGACTGATAAAGACTGCAGTTAAAATGACCCTGGAAGAGTCACAGACGCAAAGACTGAAGACTATTTTTACATAGTATTAAAGGCTCTGAAAAGAAAAGTGCTATCCCCCATGGGAAAGAAATGACATGAGATATTGCAAAGCTTTAAGAAGATAAGTCCTATAACAATTCCCCATCTTCCTAGCCCATCTGTATGTCATTATCGGAATAATATTTCTCAGAAAACATTTGTCTCATGAGCTCTTGGTCTCCGATTCCCCATGGTCCCCATGGCTTCCAAGGGCAAATAAAATTCCAGTCATTCCCTCTCTCCAAATTTTCCCCTCTACAAATCTAACAGGCCCACTCACTGTTTTCCTAGCACTTCCCATATCTCCTGGGTTTACAGTGTTTCTTTCTATCCCCAGGTCACTCTCCCCCTCCTCTCTTAGAATCTAAGTCCTACCCCTCCTTTAAAACCTAGTTTAATTTTACATCCTCTGCAAATCCTTTCTTGGCTTCACCACTAGACAGTAATTTATCTTTCCTTTCATTAAAAACCTATCTATAGAGACTATATTTCTAAACCCAAAATTGGGACATGTGGATGTGAAGCTTTGTGCTGTTGACAGATGTGAAAGAGAGTCTGGAAAATGCTGCTTGAATGCTCAGAAATTGGGCTTTGGTAGTTTATGAGGCCACAGAGAAAATATTCAAAACAGTAATTGTACGGGGCATCCAGGATACATGGTTTTATCAGTCATTTGGCTTTTAGCGTGAGCTATATATAGTGCATTGCTACTTATTAAATTCTTGTATTCCTATTTTTTCTCCAAAACTAAACTCTAAATATTCTGGGGACAGGAACTGTCAATAATTCTGTGTGCTTTCAACATCTAAGCACGGCCTGGCAAATGCTATATAGCAAATAGCTGGTTATGAGTGAACAATTTCAAGTCCATATTCTCTGTGGGAAAATGATTTCAGACACATTGTCACCATCATTCACAGTTCTTTCTCCATCCCCCTGTGACTAGCACCCACATTTCAGATTCAGCTTACGTTAGTGATACAGGGGATGAGGGGAGTCAATAGTTGGTCTTCAGGACCTTGAGTCATTTGCATTCTCTTCTAATACTTGAGAGAGAGTAAGAGAAAACAAGACACTGCTACAATATAGACTGACTTTCTGGAGTTCTGAAACTCACATGAATAAGAATCACCTAAAAAGCTTTTTAAAATATAGCTTCCAAGGCCCCACCACCACAGATTCAATAGGCTTGAGACAATACCCAGCAATATGCATTTCTCATCATCTCTCAATTAATGATGTTGTTGAATTTTCTACCACACATAGAGTTGTACTGATGTAGAGCACATTCTGAAGGGAATAAGCATTATTAAGACCTCTTCCTGAAAGTGGTTATCACAAATTGAATTGTGTCCCCAAAAAATATGTGTTGACTTTGCTGGGCTATGATTCTCATTGTCAGCTATGTAATGATATAATATGTCTGTTGTGTAATGATATGAACATTCCCCATGGCATGATCTGATATGATCAGCCAATGAGACATAAGGGGACTAAGGTGGGATACAATACCCTTACTCAGGTCTTGGCTTTGATCCATGTAATATGAGATTCCCTGGGATGTGGCCTGCATCACCCTTTATCTTATAAGAGATAAAAGGAGAGGAAAGTGAGCAGAGAGAAGGGGACCTCAGTACTACCATAAAAGAAGAGCCAGGAATGGAGCACATCCTTTGGATGCTCGGGCCCTGTGCTGAGAACCTCCCAGACTCAGGGGAAGATTAATGTGAAGAAACAGGGAGATCTCCAAAGAAGACTGGGCCCGCAGATGCTGAAAGGAGACAAGGACCTTCCCCTAGAGCTGATAGAGAGAAAAATCCTTCCCCTAAAGCTAGTGCCCTGAATCAGGACTTCTAGCATCCTAAACTGTTAAAGAATACATTTCTGTTTGTTAAAGCCATTCACTTGTGATATTTCTGTTATAGTAGCACTAAAATAGTGGTGATGTTGTTGTGATTGTTTGCTGCTGTGTCAATTCTAACTCTACTAACTCTAAAGGCCAGAATAGAACTGTCCATAGGGTTTCTAAGGTTGTAATCTTTGCAGAAGCAGATTGCCACATTTCTCTTCTGTGGAGATGCTGGTGGGTTTGCACTGCCAACCTCTTAACTAGCAGGCAAGTGCTTAATCATTGCATTACCAGGGCTCCCTGAAAGTGGTGACAGAAGCACAGATCAAGTGACCTTATGCAAGAAAATGGATTTGTTTGATGGAGACTGGAGTAGGAGTTCACTGCATGAGTGGAAGAGATGCAGAAGCAGGAGAAGATCTGAGGACCACAGGGGTTGAACTTGGGAACTCAATCATCCTTGGAATTCTTTCTCTCTTTTTTCAATTTTATTTCTGCTGTCTCTGCTTGGCATTGTTCTTTCTTATCATCAATAAATTTTCTTCACATAGTAGGAAGATGGATGCTTGAAACTCCAAATTCTTATTTACCAAGTTCCATGTTTTAGTTATTCATTGCTTTATACAAACCACTCCAAACATAGTAGCTTACTATAATAACAATCATTTATCTCACTCATGAACCTGTAATTTGGGCAGGGCTCAGGGGGGACATCTTGTCTCTAGTCTTTATGGCATCAGCTTTAGCTAGCAGTGACTTGACAGCTGGAAACTGGAATCATCTGAGAGATCCCCCACTCACTAGTCTAGAGGCTGATGCTACTGTTGACTGGGACCTCAATTAGGGCTGTCAGCCAGAATATCTATACATAATCTTTCCATGTGGCTACTTAGACTTCCTCACATCATGATGGTTGGGTTCTAAGAGCAAGTTTCTCAAGAACCTTGCTGATGCAGGAGATCCTGGACAGAGTAGAAGAACAATGTGGAACAAAATTCAAAATCATTAAGAAAAAACCCCACCAGGTTTGTTGGTCTGATAGAGCCTGGTGAGACCCCTAAGACTATGGCCACTAGCCACTGGAAAACTGCATTGTTCTTTATTACCTACCTTCAAAAGTCACAAAGCATTATTTCCACCATAGTCTCAAATGTACCCAGATTCAAGGAGAGGAAACATCAACCATACCTCTCTACAGGAGTGACAATATGACATGTGTACAGAGTTGTGGGATGGAATATCTTACTGTGCTCATTTTTTACTACAACTTGTCTTGTCACTTTCTCATATTGTGGTGGTTTGTGTGTTGCTGTAATGCTGGAAGTTATGCTGCCAGTATCTCAAATACCAGCAGGGTCACTCATGGTGGACAGGTTTAAATGGAGCTTCCAGACCAAGATATATTAGAATGAAGCATCTGGTGACTTACTTCTGAAAAATATCAGCCAGTAAGAACCTTAAGAAGAGCAGCAGAACATTGTTTGATATAGTCAGAAGATAAACCTCTTGAGTTGGAAGGTACTCAAAATATGACTAGAAAAGAGCTGCCTATTGAAAGTAGAATCAACCTTAATGATGAGGATGGAGTAAAGCTTCTGGGTCCTTCATTTGCTGATGTGGCATGACTCTAAATGAGAGGAAACAGCTGCAGGCATCCATTAGTCAATGGAATGTGAAATGTATATGAATCTAGGAAAATTAGAAGTTGTCAAAAATGAAAAGTAATGCATAAAGATCAATATCCTAGGCATTAATCAGCTTAAATGGACTGGTATTGGCCATTTGGAATCTTACAATCACATGGTCTACTAAGCTAGGAATGAAGTGGAATGGCATCATATTCACTGTCTAAAGGTACATATCAAGATCTTTTCTGAAAGGCTGAATGATGAGGTATGTCTAGGCAGGGAGTAATGTGCCAATGCAATGTATAGGGCTAGCAGACAATGTTTATACATTCTTATTTGAATATACTATAAGAATGTCTAGGTGTGGCCTTCTGGTAAGATGGAGGAATAGGCAGATAAGTGACACAGACCCTCTTCAAGAAAGAAAAGAAAAACCGATTGACAGAGATACAGAAGATAATCCTGGAACTCTGAGCTTTGAAAGGAAATATACAGAAGTGGATTAGGCACCGGCTAGTGGAAAAACCTGAATGAAAACAGTGAGTACAGAGATGGTCGGAGCTGTGGACTGTCAGCTACTCTGACAAGACCAACAGCCTGAATATTTCCAAGTGGTGTTGGGACCTGAGAATTGACCTAAAGATCAGTCCCTGTCACCAAGGGCTGCAGGGACAACTGCTCTGGTGGCCTATGACTAGGAAGGGAAACAGCAAGGAGGGAGACAACCTGAGCTGTGGACTTTCTTCTGTCCGGAGGATGCAGTCATTTTGATTGTTTACATGTGGCAGCCATTTTGGATATTTAAAGTGACTGAGGGTGAAGCCATTTTGAAGGTTTACAAGCGGTGGCCATTTTAGATATTTAAAGTCACCAAGGGCACAGCTATTTTGAATGTTTACAAATGGCAACCATTTTGGATTTTAAAGTGATAGCATTCTCAGTCAGATTCCAGGGACCTAAGAACAGGCTCTGTCTGTCAGGGTCAGCAAGGACATGCAAGATGCTGACAAAGGAAAGGAGACAGGTGATGAGTGTATAAGCGTTGTCAAAAAGTGAATAGAGGAGCACAGCATGGTACCCTGCCTTTATAGATAACATACAAAGAAAACAGAAAATGAAAGTTTTGGGCAATTCACTCCAACATATAATCACCAATTAAATATAAACACAAAAACATCACAATGCCTCAGAGACAACAGAGCATCACAGCCCACACAAAGATGCAAGATAAAGCAGGAGAAACAAGGGACCAGGACAGAGACCCAAAACACATCTCTGAGGAAGACGCAGCTTTGGAACTCCCTGATAAGGAATTCAAAAGAATTATATTTAGGTATCTTCAAAGGATTGACAGACCAAGGAAAACACAGACAAAACCCTAGAAAATTTTTGGAAAAAAATACAAGGAAAAATGACAAAATAAATGAAAAACTAGAAATGATTCTAAAGCTACAGACAGAAATCCAGAAGATTAATACTAAATTGTCAGAAACAGATAACACATTGAAAGAGCAAAGGAGTAGAATTGAATCAATGGAAGACAGAATTAATGAGATTGAAGACAAATATCTGAATACTTCTTTGGAAAGGGGTAAATCAGAACAAAGATCAAATCAAAATGAAGAAAGACTAAGGTTCATGTGGGATACCATCAAAAGGAATAACCTACGTGTCGTTGGAATTCCAGAACAGGAAGAGAAAAATGAAACCACTGAGAAAATTGTCCAAGACATGTTGGAGGAGAACTTCCCTGCTATGATGAAAAATGAGAATATATCCATTCAGGAAGTACAACA
>NW_006921641.1:7607126-7621086 GCF_000298275.1 Orycteropus afer afer | reverse complement strand
CACCCCAGCACTGATGGCAAGGTTCAATGAGACAGAAAATAACAAATGCTGGTGGAGATGTGGAGAGATTGGGACTCTCATACACTGCTTGTGTGGCTGTGAAGTGACACAACCACTGTGGAAAGCAATATGGTCATTCCTTAGAAATTTGGAATTGGAGATATGATTTGACCCAGCAATCCCATTACTAGGTATATATCCTAGAGAGGTGAGAGCCAGGATAGGAACAGATATACGCATGCTCATGCTCATCACAGCACTATTTACAATAGCAAAAAGATGGAAACAACCTATGTGCCCATCAGCGGAAGAGTGGATGACCAAACTATGGTACATACACATATTGGAATGCTATGTGGCACTAAAGAATAATGTAGAATCTGCAAAACACAGCATAATATAGATGAACTTGGAAGACATTATGCTGAGTGAAATAAGTCAATCACAGAAGGACAAATATAGTATTAGTTCGTTGTTGTGGAGGGTCTAGGAAAGGTTTATATATGGCGGGAAAATTTCTTTGTTGGTTGCCAGGGGTGAGAGGGGAGGGGAGGAAAACTGCAAAAAAAAAAAAAAAAAAAAAGCATTGATCCATGTCACTTTAGTTTTGTGTATTTCACTGTACACAAATTATCTTTCAATAAAATGCATTAAAAAAAAAAAAAAGAAAAGAATGTCTAGCTGTGTAGTGGAGCTGACAAGGGGCAAGATTGTGATGGTTTCTTGGTCACAGCCAGCTACCCTGAGGGAGCAAGTAGTGGGACCTGTGAGCTCAGGACCATGGTCACAGGGGACATCAAGCTTATCTGGCGTAACATACCACACAAAAGCATTGTTCTACACTCTACTTTGGTGAGTAGCAACTGAGATCTTAAAAGCTTTCAAACATATCTAGATGCAATGATGGGTCTCTCCTCATCCAGAACAAAGAAGAATGAAGAAAACCAAAGATGCATGGAAACAATTAGTCCAAGGGACTGGTAGACCATATTATCCTCAGCCTATATGATCATGAGACCAGAAGAACTAGATGGTGCCCAACTACCACTGTCAACCACTTGGATGGAGATTGGTGCAGGAGATCCTGGACAGAATGGAATAACAATGTGGAACAAAAACTCAAAACCACTAAAAAAAAAAAAACAGGTTTGTTGGTCTGATAGAGCCTGGTGAGACCCCTAAGACTATGATCCCTAGCCACTGTTGAGGTCTGGAATTGAACTCAATCCTGTGTCTTCCAGCCAAACAATAGACAGGCATATGAGGTGAACATTTATATCAGGTAATGATCAGCGATCAATCATGGGAGAACAGAAGGGCAGTGTTTTCACAGGAAGACAGCTCATGGGGCTGGAGTGCATGGAAGGGAATGACACAGTGAAGAAGTACTGTTCAAGGGGCAGGGAGGTGACATCTTCTGGCCTTCTCTGCACAAAAGGAAGACAGAATCACCATCTGCAGCCCAAGGCCTGTTCTTATGAGGCCAGACATGCCTCCACCCTTCAACCCTCTTACTGACCTTGTCACCAACCGTTCCTCCTCTGGCACCCACCACCTCTCTGCTGGGTTCGATAATTCACTGCAGTGGCCACACAGAATTCAAAGATTGTGGGGTTTATTAGGGAAGCAAATGGCTACAATTCAAGTTCAGGAATATGCTCAGTCTCTCTTAGCCAGCCATCTCTCTCAGTCTCTCTCAGTAGCACATCTCTCTCTCTCTCAGCAGTGCATCTCTCTTGAGTCTCTCTCTCAGCAACACATCTCTTTCAGTATCACATCTCTCTCAGCTGGCAGTCAGAGAGACTTCTTCTGCCTCTAGGAAGGCTCCTTTTGAGCCAGGCAGAGTGGCCAAAACTGACCAATCCCAACTTCAGAATTCTATACACCTGAGAGAGGGGAAACTTCCCAGAAGACTGCTACATGCTACTTCAACAGAAATACACCAGATAGATAACTTAATAGGCCAGTCAGCTGCTGACAGCAAAGTAAGAGTTACAAAGACTGTGGCTAGAAAAGCCATATCATGTAATTTACTACACCTCAGGTACCTATGTGGACGAAGTGGAAAGAGAGCTGTTACATTGTGGGGAATTGCAGTCAATGTCATGAGATAAGATGTGTATAAAATGCTGTATGGAAAATGAATTTGCTCTGTAAACTTTCACCTAAATCACAATAAAAATTAAAAAGAAGATTTTTTCTGAAATACAATGAAGTCAGTGATAGTATAATATCTATACACCTAAAAGGAAGACCAGTTAATTTGACTATTATTCAAATTTGCACACAACCACTAACACCAATGATGAAAAAATTATAGATTTGTACCAACTTCTGCAATCTGAAATTGATCAAACATGCAATCAGGATTTATCGATAATTACAGGTGATTGGAATACAAATGCTGGAAATAAAAACAAAGGATTGGTAGTTGGAAAATATGGAATTTATAATAGAAATGACACTAAAGATCACCTGATAGAATTTTGTAAATCAATGACTTATTCTTTGTAAATATCTTTTTTCAACAACAGAAATGATGATTATACATATGGGCCTCAACTGATGGGATACACAGAAAACAAATCCACTACATCTGTAGAAAGAGATGATGAAGAAGCTCAATATCATCAGTCAGAACAAGACCAGGGGCTACCAATGGAACAGATCATCAATTGCTAATATGCAAGTTCAAGTTGAAGCTGAAGAAAATTAAAACAGGTCTACAAAAGCCAAAGTATGGCCTTGTGAATATCCCACATGATATTAGAGACCATCTTAAGAATAGATTTAAAAACCAGAACTAGATTATGCGTGGCTACCAATGCTGACCACTCTGAAAGGGATTAGAGTAGGAGGTCCTGAATAGAATGGAATAAAAATGTGGAACAAAAACAAATATCATTTAAAAAAAAAAAAAAATAGCAGGATTACTGGCCTGATAGAGACTGGTGGAACCTCCAAGACTATAGCCCTTATATACCCTTCAAGCCAGGAACTGAACTCACCTTCATGGCTCCACTTTGAGTCAAACAATAAACAGCCCTATGAATAATAATACCTGGCACATATGCACTCATTAGAACCATCAACCATATGAGATAAAAAGGGCAGCATTTGCCCACAGATAAAGCTAAGAAAGCAGGAAGGGATAGGAAAGAACAATGAAGGGAGATAGTAAACACAGGGAGGAAATGGAAAAAGTCTTGTTACATTGTAGGGATTGCAATCAAAGTCACAAAATGTGTATTAATTTTTGAATGGAAAACAAATTTTCCATTCAAAAGTTGCTCTATCAACTTTCAGCCAAATCACAATTTTTTAAAAAAAGGACATTTGACACATTGCCAAAGGTGCAAAGAGGCCACATCTGACCTCCTCTAACCCCACAAGAAGAAGACAGAATCACCATCAGTAGCCCAAGGCCTATCCTTGTGAGGCCAGACATGCTGCCTCCCTCCAGCCCTTTCATCAACCCTGACACCAACCATTCTTTCCACAGCACCCACCACCTCTCTACTGGGTTCAATAACTCACTGCAGTGGCCACACAGAACTCACAAATTATGGGGTTTATTAGGGAAGCAACAGGCTACAATTCAAGTTCAGGGATATGCTCAGTCTCAGCCCATGGACTCTCAGCCAACAGTCTACCTTAGTCTCTCTCTCCCAGCACATGTCTCTCGGTGTCTCTCTTCCAGTAGTGTGTGTCTCTCAGTCTCTCTCTCAGCACCATGTGTCTCTCTTGTCTCTCTCTCAGCAATGTGTGTCTCTCACATCTCCCAGCTGGCAATGAGAGATTCTTTCTGCCTCTATGGGGCTGTTTTTGAGCCTGGCTGAGTGACCACTAACCAATCTCAACATCAGAATTCTATATACCTGAAAGAAAGAGCAAACTTCTCAGAGAATTACTTGCACTGCTCCCAACAGAAATACCCCAGGTGGATAACTTTAACAATCAGGAGCTACTCAGTTGCTCATGGCAAATTCCACCATAGAGTTTACAAAGACTTATGGCTAGAAAAGCCATACTAGGTAATTTACTACAGCACACACATTGAACACTAATGATTGAAGACCAGACAAGTTGTGGAATGATATAAAGGACATCATACATGGAGGAAGCAAAAGGTCATTAAAAAGACAGGAAAGAAAAAAAATGACCAAAATGGATTTCAGAAGAGACTCTGAAAATTGCTCTTCAATGTAGAGTAGCGAAAACAAAAGAAAGAAATGATGAAGTACAAGAGCTGAGCAGAATATGTCAAAGGATGTCTTTAGAAGACAAAATAAAGTGTTAAAATCAAATGTGCAGAGACCTGGAGTTGACAGAATATCAACCAAGATGTTTCAACAAAGGGATGCAATCCTGGAAGTGTTCAAGTGTCTCTTCCAAGAATGTGGAAGATAGCTACCTGACCATCCAACTGGAAGAGATCTATATTGATGCCCATTCCACAGAAAGGTGATATAACAGAATGAGAAAATTAGCTAACAATATCATCAATATCACACACAAGTAAATTTTGCTGAGGGTAATTTAAATATGATTGCAGCAATACATCAACTAGGAACTGCCAGAAATTCAAGCCAGATTCAGAAGAGGACTTGGAATGAGGGATATCATTGCTGATAGCAGGTGGATCTTGGCTGAAAACAGAAAATACCAGGAGATATTTACCTGTGGTTTATTGACTATGTAAAGGCATTCAACTGTGTGGATCATAACAAATTATAGATAGCATTGTTGTCTTAGTTATCTACTGCTGCTTTAACAGAAATACTACAAGTAGATGGCTTTAACAAACAGAAATTTATTTTCTCAGAGTTCAGGAAACTAGAATTCTGAATTCAGAGTGTCAACTCAAGAAAAAGGCTTTTTCTCTGTGTCAGATCTAGGAGAAAGTCCTTGCCTCCTTCCAACATCTGTGGGCCTGGCATTTCTTGGAGATTTATATGTTTTGGCATCAATATCCCCCTGGGTCTAGGAAGTTCTCAGCCCAGTGACTCTGATTCAAAGGACCTGGTGTGCTCCCAGCTCTTTTTTCTTGGTGATAGTAGGACTCTCTGTCTCTGCTAGCTTGTTTAGTCTCTATTATAACTCAAAAATTATTGACTCAAGATACAACCTAATCCTGTAGATTATATCCTGCCTTATTAACATAACTTCCTATAGTTTTGAGTCTTTAACATCATGTTGTTGTTGATATTAGGTGCTATCAAGTTGGTCCCAACTCACAGCAACCCTATATACAACAGAATGAAACATAGCCCAGTCCTGCACCACCCTCACAATCTTTGCTATGCTTGAGTCCATCATCTCAACCACTGTGTCAATCCATCTTATTGAGGGTTGTCCCCTTTTTCACTGACCCTCTACTTAATCCAGCATGATACCTTTCTCCAGGGACTGGTCCTTTCTAACTATGCGACCAAATTATGAAAGACAAAGTCTGGCCATTCTTATTTCTAAAGAACATTCTGGCTGTACTTCCTCCAAGATAGATTTGTTCATTCTTCTAGCAGTCCATAGTACCTCCAGTATTCTTTGCCAACACCACAATTCAAAAGCATCAATTTTGAGACTTCTGGTAAGATGGAGGAATAGGCAGACAAGTGATACAGACCCTCTTCAATACAGAAAAGAAAAACCAATTGACATAGATACAGAAGATAAGCCTGGAGCCCTGAGCTTTGAAAGGAACTATGCAGAAGTGGATTAGGCCCCAATTAGTGGAAAAACTTGAATGAAAAGAGTGAGTACAGAAACTGTTGGAGCTGCAGACTGCCAGTTACTCTGACGAGACCAACAGCCTGAATATTTCCAAGTGGTGTTGGGACCTGAGAATTGACCCAAAGATCAGCCCTGTTCACCAAGAGGTGCAGGAAAGATTGCACTGGTGGCCTATGACTAGGAAGGGAAACATCAAGGAGGGAGACAACCTGAGCTGTTGACTTTCCGCTGTCCAGAGAGAGCAGCCATTTTGATTGTTTACACACAGTAGCCATTTTGGATATTTAAAGTGACCTTGGGTGTAGCCATTTTGAATGTTTACAAGCAGTGGCCATTTTAGATATTTAAAGTGAATGAGGCACAGTCATTTTGAATCTTTACAAGTGGCAACCTTTTGGATTTTAAAATGACAGCATTCTCATTCGGATTCCAGGGACCTCAGAATAGGCTCTCTTTATCAGGTTGGCAGGGACATACGAGAGGGTGACAACAGGAAAGGAGACAGGTGGTGAGTGTATAAGTGCTGTCAACTAGTGAATAGAGGAGTACAACACAGTACCCTGCTTGCATAGATAACATACAAACAAAACAAAGAAAATGAAAATTGTGGGCAAGTCACTCCAACATACAATCATCAATTAAATACAAACACAAAAACATCACAATGCCTCGGAGACAACAAAGCATCACAGTCCACACAAAGAAGCAAGATAAAACAGGAGAAATAAGGGATCAGGATACAGACCCTACAGACCCAAAACACATCCCTGAGGAAGACAGAGCATTAGAACTCCCTGATAAGGAATTCAAAAGAATAGTATTTAGGTATCTTCAATTAATTGAGTGACAGATCAAGGAAAACACTGACAAAATTGAGGAAAACACAGAAAACCCTACAACAGTTTTGAAAGACAATACAAAAACAAAATGACAAAATAAATGAAATATTAGAAATACAAAATCTACACACAGAAATCAAGAAGACCAATACTAAATTTTCAGAAATAGATAAGACATTGAATGGGCGAAGGAGCAGAATTGAATCAATGGAAGACAGAATTAGTGAGATTGAAGGCAAATACCTGAACACTTCTTTGGAAAGGGATAAATCAGAAAAAAGATCAAAACAAAATGAAGAAACCCTAAGCTTCATGTCAGATACCATCAAAAGAAATAACCTACATGTAATCGGAATTCCAGAACAGGAAGAGACAAAGAAAACCACAGAGAAAATTGTCGAAGATTTGTTGGAAGAGAATTTTCCTAGTATGATGAAAGATGAGAATATATTCATTCAGGAAGTACAACAAACCCCAAACAGGATAGACCCCAAAAGAAAATCACCAAGACATATCATCAAACTTACCAAATCCAAAGACAAAGAAAGAATCATGAGAGCAGCATGGGAAAAACAAAAAGTTACCTACATGGGGCAACCAATAAGACTAAACTTGGATTTCTCAGCAGAAACCATGTACACTAGAAGACAATGGGATGGTATATAGAAAACCCTGAAACAGAAATATTTCCAACCAGGAATTATGTACCCAGCAAAATTTTCCCTCAAATATGATGGTAAAATTAGGACATTTCCAGATAAGTTGAAATTAAAGGAATTTGTGAAAACCAGACCAACCTTACAAGACATGCCAAAGGGAGCCCTTTGGACAGAGAAGCAACAACAGCCAACAACTGACCATTAACACACATGATGATATAACCCAGAAACCAACCCAGCTATGGACGTATCCAAAGTAAATAAGCCTACAAGATTGTAACAGAGAACCAGAGACATCAATTGACAAATGAGGACAACTACAATCCAAAAAGAGGGAAAAACCATGTCATTACAGATCTTCTAGATGGTAGGGAAGTCAAAACAACTACAAGATAGAACGGACTATTCTAAACTTGGGAAGAAAACTATAAATCACAGGGTAACCTCAAAGAAAAATGATAAACCTTCACATCAAAATAAAAAAAAAAAAAGGATCAGCACAAATACTTAGCAAATACTAAAACAATAGCAATGAAGGAAGTGATAACACGATTCATAAACAAAACGAGCTCAGAATAGAAAATTATATGGAACAAAGAAATCAACACCATGAAAAAGCATATAACAAAAATGACAGCAACAAATTAATAATGTAGAGTCTGCAAAACACCGCATAATATGAATGAACTTGTAGGACATTATGCTGAGTGAAATAAGTCAGTCACAGAAGGACAAATATAGTATTAGTTCATTGTTGTGGAGGATCAAGGAAAGGTTTATATATGAAGGGAAACTTTCTTTGTTGGTTGCCAGGGGTGGGAGGGGAGGGGAGGGAATACTGCAAAAAAAAAAAGAAAAGAAAATGCACTGACCCTTGTCACTTTAGTTCTGTTTTTCACTGTACATAAATTATATTTCAATAAAATACATTTTAAAAAAGCATCAATTTTTCTGTGATCTTCCTTATTCACTGTCCAGATCTCAAATGTGTATGAATCTATGAAAAATACTATGGCTTGGGTCAGGCACATGTTAGTCTTCACAGTGACATCTTTGCTCTTAAACATTTTAAAGAGGTCCTTTGCGGAATAAATCTTACACCAGAAACACAAAAGATGTATACAAAGAAAACTACAAAACACTGCTACAAGAAATAAGAGACATACATAAATGGAAAAATATCCCATGTTCATGGATAGAAAGACTGAAAATTGTAAAAATGTCAATACTACCCAAAGAAATATATAGATTCAATGCAATCCCAATCCAAATTCCATCAACAATCTTCAAAGATATGGAAAAAGCAATAACTAATTTTGTATGGAAAGGAAAGAAAGGATGGATAAAAAGTTTTTCTTTCTGAAGAAGAAAAACAATGTAGGAGGTCTCACACTCCCTGATCTCAAAACCTACTATAGAGCCACAGTAGTCAAAACAGCCTGGTATTGGTACAGTGATAGACAGATAGACTTGAAACAGAATTGAGGACCCAGAAACAGATCCATCCACATGGACAGCTGATCTTTGATAAAGGGCCAAAACTGATTCAATGGGGAAGGGATAGTCTCTTTAACAAATGGTGCTAGCAAAATTGGATATCCATTTGCATAAAAATGAAAGAAGATGCATACCTCACACCATACACAAAAATGAACTCAAAATGGATCAAAGTCTAAATGTAAAATGCAAAACTATAAAGTTCATCAAAGATAAAATAGGGACAAACTTGGGGGCCCTAATATGTAATTTATGTTATCAAGCATAACCCAAAATTCACAAACAGCAGAAAAGAAACTAGATGACTGAAACCTTCTAAAAATTAAATTTTTATGTGCATAAAAAGACTTATCCAAAAGAGTAAAAAGAGAACCTACAAATTGGGGGTGGAAATATGGCAATGACATAGCCAATAATGGACTTATTTCTAAAATTTATAGAAAACAACACCTCAACATCAAAAAGACAAACAATCCACTTTAAAAATGAGCAAAGGACATGAATAGACACTTCACCAAAGAAGATATCCAGACAGCCAACAAACACATAAAGAAATGCTTGCAATCATTGGCCATTAGAGAGATGCAAATCAAAACAAGAATGAGATATCATCTCCGTCCAACAATAATAGCAAAGTTTAACAAGGTAGAAAGCAACAAATGCTGGCAAGGGTGTGGAAAAACCGAAACTCTCATACACTGCTGGTGGGACCATAAAATGGTACAACCACTGTGGAAAATGATGTGGTGCTTTCTTAAAAAGATGGAAATGGAAATACATTTGATCCAGCAATTCCACTAGGAATATATCCTAAAGAGATCCAGGATATAAATAGATATATGCATACTCATGTCCACTGCAGCTATTGACAATAGCAAAGAGATGGGAACAACCTTAGTGCCCATCAACAGATAAATGGATAACCAAACTCTGTATACACACACAATGGAACACTCTGCAACATTAAAGAACAATGAATAACCAGCAAATCACCTCACAGTGTGGATGAACTTGGAAGACATTATGCTGAGTGAAGTAAGTCAATCACAGAGGACAAATGTACAAGTCCATTATTGTTAAAAGGTCAAAGAAAGGTTTACACATGGAAGGAAATTTTCCTTGTTGATGGGTGGAGAAGGGAAGGAAGGGAAAACAAATGACTAGTTAAGAGACAGGTGCTGATATGGGTGAATGGAAAAGTAGCATAACAAAAGCATGTTGCCAGCACAATATCACTAAGGAAAAGGAAGACACAGAGAAGTGCACAAGAGGTACAGACAATACAGCAAATGGTATTGCATACACAATACTGCATTATTGTTGTTGTTTTTAGGTGTCGTCGAGTCATCTGACTCATAGCAACCCTATGCACAGCAGAACAAAACACTGCCCAGTCCTGAGCCAGCTCCATGATTCTTGCTATACTTGAGCCCATCTCCACTGCCACAGTGTCAATCCATCTTGTTGAGGGCCTTCCCCTCTTTCGTTGACCTTCTACCTCACCAAGCATGACATCCTTCTACAGGGAATGGTCCCTCTGACAATATGACCAAAGTATGTGAGACGAAGTCTGGCCATTCTCGCCTCCAAGGAGCATTCTGGCTGCACTTCCTCCAGGACAGACCTGTTGGTTCTTTTAGCAGTCCATGGTACTTTCAGCATTCTTCACCAACACCATAGCTCAAAAGCATCAACTCTTCTTCGGTCCTCCTTATTCATTGTCCAGCTCTCACATGCATATGAGGCAATTGAAAATACCATGGCTTAGGTCAGGCACCTTAGTCCTCAAAGAAACATCTTTGCTCTTCATCACTTGAAAGAGGTCCTTTGCAGCCAATTTGCCCAGTGCTATAATCTACTTCCATAGTAATACTGCTTCGGAAACCCAAGGAGGGGTCGCTATGGGTTGGGTCTGACTCGACAGCACATGACAACAACAGCAACAACATACGTTGACAGCACATGACAACAACAACAACATACAATGTCCTAACTGCTTCTTCCATTGGCATCGATTGTAGAACTAGGCAATGTGAAGTCTTTGACAATTTCAATCTTTTCTCCATTTATCGTAATGCTGCTTATAGGTCCACTTGTGAGGATTTTTGTTTTCTTTATATTGAGATGTAATCCATACTGCAGACTGTATTTTTCAGTCTTCATGAGTAAGTACTTCAAGTCATCCTCACTTTCAGCAAGCAAAGTTGTGTCATCAGCGTATCGCAGGTTGTTAATGATTCTTGCACCAATTTTGATGCCACGTTCTTCATATAGTCCAGCCTCTTGGATTATTTGCTCAGCATACAGATTGAGTAAGTACAGGGAAAGGATACAACCCTGATGCACTCCCTTCTTGACTTTAAGCCATGCAGTGTTCCCTTGTTCTGTTTGAATGGCAGCCTCCTGGCCTATGTACAGTTTTCTCATGAGTACAATTAAGTGTTCTGGAATTCCCATTCTTCTCAATGTTATCCACAATTTGTTATAATCCACACAATCAAATGTTTTTGCATAGTCACTAAAACACAAGTAAACATCTTTGTGGTATTCTTTGCTTTGAGCCAAGATCCATCTGACATCAACAATGATATCCCTCATTCCACGTCCTCTTCTGAAACCAGCTTGTATTTCTGGAAGTTCTCTGTCAATATACTGCTGCAACTGTTTTTGAATTATGTTCAATAAGATTTTACTTGCATGCAATATTAATTATATTGTTCTATAATTTCCACATTCTGTGGGATCACCTTTCTTTGGAATGGGTAAAAATACAGATATCTTCCAGTCAGTTGGCCAGGTAGCTGTCTTCCAAATCTCTTGGCATAACCGAGTGACTGCCTCCAGAGGGGCATCCATTTGTTGAAACATCTCAGTGGGTATTCTGTCACTTCCTGGAGCCTTGTTCTTTGCCAATTCTTTCAATGTGGCTTTGACATCTTCCTTCAATACCATTGGTTCTTGAGCATATGCCACCTCCTAAAATGGATGAAGATCAACCAGTTCTTTTTGGTACAGTGACTCTGTGTATTCCTTCCATCTTCTTTTGATACTTCCTGCATCATTCAATATTTTGCCCATGGAATCTTTCAATATTGCAACCCAAGGCTTAAATTTTTTCCTCAGTTCTTTCAGCTTGAGAAATGCCAAGCGTGTTCTTCCCTTTTGGTTTTCTAACTCTGGGTCTTTGCACATTTCATTATAGTAATTGGCTTTGTCTATTCAAGCTGCGCTTCGAAATCTTCTGTTCAGCTCTTTTATCTTGTCATTTCTTCCATTTCCTTAAGCTACTCCCTCCTCAAGGGCAAGTTTCAGAGTCTATTTTGTCATCCATTTTGGTCTTTTCTTCTTATCTCATCTTTGTAGTGACCTCTTGCTTTCTTCATGGATGACACTCTTGATGTCATCCTTCAGTTCTTCTGGTTTTCAGTCATTGGTGTTCAATGCATCAAATCTATTCTTAGATGGTCTCTAAATTCAGGAGGGATATCATCAAGGTCACATTTATTTTGGCTCTCATTGACTTGTTTTAATTGTCTTCAACTTCAGGTTGAACTTGCATATGAGCAGTTAATGGTCTGTTCCACAATCAGCTCCTAGCCTTGTTTTGGCTGAAGATATTGAGCTTTTCCATCTCCTCTTGCCACAGATGTAGTCCATCTGACTCCTGTGTACTCCATCTGGCAAAGTCCATGTGTATAGCTGCCGTTTGTGTGGTTGAAAAAAAGGTATTTGCAATGAATAAATCATCGGTCTTGAAAAATTGGCACTGCATTATTGGTAACAGCAAATATTAATCCACAGGTAGATACACAGGTAGACAGGTATGCATAGGCAAATGGGAATATACTCATGACTATACATAGGTTTGGCAGATGATATGCCTACATACGTATTTGTATGTGTTATAAAAATGTCCATATGCACCTTAAACATAGTAGGAGGCAAAGTTAGGATAACTTCTTAGCCACAAATAAGCACCTTGAGGGAGTAAGTAGATCACTGGGCCTGCAGTCTGGACACTATGGTTGCAAGCTACATCAAGGTCAATCAGCACAACATGGTATACAAAAATACTGTTCTACATCTTATTTTGGTGAATAGTGACTGCAAACAGCCAGCTAAGTGGGAACTATTGGTCTCTTCTCATCCACAGCAAAGAACTAAAGAAAACCAAAGATGCATGGAAACAGTCAAAGGACTAATAGACCATGAAAGCTTCAACCTATATGACCCTGAGACCAGAAGAACTAGACGGTGCCTGACTACCAATGCAAGTCACTTGGAAAAGGATCAAAATTGGAGATCTTACATAGAGTGGGAGAAAAGTGGGTAACGAAACTCAAAATTAAAAAAAAAAAAAAAACAGGCTTACTAGTTTACTAGTCTGATAAAGACTGGTGAAACCCCTGAGACAATGGGTCTGAGTCACCCTTCAGACCTGGAATTGAATTCACTCCCATGGCTTAACTCTTAGCCTAACAATAGAGAGGCTTACAAGCTGAACACCTACATCAAGGAGATGCAATCCTTAGAACAATCAACCATGGGAGATCAAAAGGTCAGCATTTGCCAGGGAGAAAGGTAGGGAGGCAGCAATGCATAGGCAATAAGGACAAAGAGAAAGGGTAACCATAGGAAGGAAGTGGGAAGTGAGCTGTTACACTGCAGGGAATGTAACCAGTATCACAACACAAAATGTGAATATGAGTTATTGGATGTAAAACTAATCTGTTTTGTAAAATTTCACCCAAATCACAATTTAAAAAAAAAAAAAGAAAGAAAGAAAAGGAGATTCTTTTGCAGCAGATTTGCCCAATGCAATACATTGTTTGATTTCTTTACTTCTTGCTTCCACAGATGTCAATTTTGGTTCCACGTAAGGTGAAATTTTTGACAACTTCATTCTTTTCTCCATTTATCAAGATGTTGCTTAGGTTCAGTTGTGAGGATTTTTGGTTAGGATTTACAACACATTGCAAATGTAGGATAATTTCATTTACTGAAACTAGTTTAGGAGCCTAGAAGTCTGAGTTCAAAGTGCCAGCTCTAGGGGTGGGGAAAGGCCCCTCAACCTTGAGTTTCAGCTCTGCCTCTTGCTCCCAGCCCACTGAAGCTGAAGGCATCTCTTAACTCAGACAGCTGCTGGTACTGAGGCTGATAAACCCAAGGTCAATGTGTTGGATTGGGTTCTCTAGAGAAACACAAAAACCAGCAAAGTATATATATATATAT
>NW_006921641.1:7579786-7606654 GCF_000298275.1 Orycteropus afer afer | reverse complement strand
CAGGTAGGCCTGGGGAAACTCCCCCTAGACTGACCGGCCGCTTAGGACGCAGTCATGTGATCCATCATGGGAACCACCACTCACAACTGGAGTCCAGCCAAGTTGACACATCTTCAACTATCACAGTCAACAAGTAAAATGGCATAGTCTCAAGGTTATCAAGCAATCTGGCAGGCCACTAGTTCAAGTCCAGAAACAGTCTCAAGTTGGGTAGACAACATGGCAGACCTCTGAGATTAAGACTTAGCCAAATGCAATGTACCAAATGTGAGTGATAACACAGTGGCATTAAGGAAGAGGAAGACATTGAGAAGTGCATTGGAGGTACAGACAACAAAGATGAACCTTTCTGCACATACAGTACTGTGTTGTCAGTGAAGGCAAACATGGATATCTGGGTGGATAGATGGGTGGACAGGCTAAACTATTAGGTATGTCTATGCAGGGGGCAGGGTGTGCCCAAGACCATATATAGGGTTTACAGACAATATTTCTACAAGTATATTGGTATGTTCTGTGAGAATTTTCAGGTATATAGTAGAGCTGACAAGGGACAAGGTTGTAGTCACTTCTTGGTCACAGCCAGCTACCCAGAGGGACCGAGTAGTTGGACCTATGTATTCGAGACCATGGTTGCAGGGGATATCAAGCTCAATTGGCATAACATACTACACAAAACGTCATTCCACATCCTACTTAGGCGAGTAGTGACTGGGATCTTAAAAGCTTACAAGCAGCCATCTAGATGCAATGATGGGTCTCTCCTCATCCAGAGCAAAGAAGAATGAAGAACACCAAAGATTTATGGAAACAATTAGTCCAAGTGACTGGTACCCCATGTGATCCTCAGCCTATACGACAATGAGACCAGAAGAACTAGATGGTGCCTGGCTACCACTGTCAACCACTCAGATGGGGATCTATGTAGGAGATCCTGGATAGAGTGGGAGAACAATGTGGAACTGTGTTAGGCTGGGTTCTCTAGAGAAGCAAAACCAGTAAAACTTATATATATGTATAAACTCAACCCAACTCAATTCACTGCCATCAAGTCTAATCCAACTCATAGCGACCCCTCCTTGGATTTCTGAGGCAGTATCACTACAGAAGTAGATTGCCAAACCTTCCTTCCAAGAGTGGCTAGTGGATTTGAACCACCAGCCTTCTGGTTAGCAGTTAAATGCCTTAGGCACTACACTACCAGAGCTCCCATATAGAGAAAGAGAAATTTATTTTAGGAAAATGGCTCACACACTTATAGAAGCTGGAAAATCCCAAGTTCTTGGATTAAACATAAAGCTGGAGGTTTTCCTGACTCACATAGCTGCAGGGGCTGACGAACTCAAGGTTGGCAGGCAGTATACCACCTGTTGACTCCAATGAATGATGAATCCAAGATCTCCAGGCCAAAGGATGGATTATTTGCTCAGAGACAGTTGTAGGCAGCACAACAGGATCCTGATCCACAGAAGAGTGTTTCTTTTCCCAAGATGTCCATAAATACATTGGAAGCAGGCCACACCCCTAGGGAAAGTCCCTTTCAATGGATTGGCTGCTCAAAACATGTACATCTGATCCCGTCATGGGAATAACCCACATCACAACTGCTTAAACAGCTCAGAATTGTGGTCCAGCAAAATTGACACACAGCTCCAACTACCACAAGAACAAAACTCAAAATCATTTAAAAAAAAAAAAAAAAACGGACCAGTTTTGCTGGTCTGATAGAGCATGATAGAACCACTGAGACTATGGTCCCTAGCTGCCCTTCAGACGTGGAAATGAACCCACTCCTGTGGCTTCCAGCCAAACAAAAGACAAGCATATGAGGTGAACTTTTATATTAGGTAGATACACTCCTTGGAGAGATCAATCATGGGAGAATAGAAGGGCTGTGTACATACAGAGAGAAAGCTCAGGGGGCAGGAATGCATGGAGGGAAGGACACAGGGAAGAAGTAACTATGGGGAGGAAGTGGGAGGGGAGCTGTTGCACTGTGGTAAATCATAGTCAACGTCATGAGACAAAGTGTATGTGAGCTGCTGTATGGAAAGTGAATTTTCTCTGTGAACTTTCACCCAAATCACAATTAAAAAAAAAAAAAAAGACTTAACCAAATGAAGGATCCAGATTCCAGATGTGCCAAAAGCTAAAGACCTTTTTCAAAGCTTCTTCTTATATACTGGAAGCAGAACACAACCCTAAGGCAGCTACTCAGCTGCTCACAGCAGATTCCCATGGAGTTTATTACTAGTCTCATCATGGGGAATAGCTACATCCAGCTGCCTAGCCACTCAAAATCAGGCCCAGCGAAGTTGCCACACAACCTTAACTACCACACATGGCCTAGCTGATATGACATATATTTTTGGGGGGGACACATTTTAATCCATGATACTGCACACTTTTGCCCCTGAAAATACATGTATTTGCCACATGTAAAACACTTTTACCCCATCACATTATCCCAAAAGTCTTAAATCAACTCCAAGTCCAAATTTCATCTTGGGGCAAAATTCCTCTTCATCTCTAAACCTATGAAATCTAGAACACAAGTTATTTGCTTCCAAAGTACAATGGTGGAACAGACACAAGGTAAACATTTCCATTACAAATGGGAGAAACTGGAGGGAAAAAAGAAATAACGGGCAACAAGCAAGTAAAAAACACAGAAGAATAATTTATATTAGCTCCCAGGCCTTGAAAATTATTCTTTCTGTGAAACAATCTAGGGAATGGCTCTGCCCTCCAGACTGTGGGTGTTAGCAACATTCTCATTCTGGGCGGACACTCCTTGGGCTTGGAGTTCAGCTCTGCCTTCCAGGTACACAGAAATGGCAACTCTGCTCCCTTAGCTTTGGCCAGTCCCATTCTCCCAGTCCTTCTGAGTGGTGATTTCACCCCTTAGTCTCTAGAAGGCCCCATTCTTCTGCCTCTTGGTCATAGTGGCCCCACCCACTCTGCTTTGGGCAGGAGCCACAGAGGGCATGGTAGCCGTACTCCCTCAGTTTTAGGAGACAACCCCATCTCCCTTGAACAACTTAGTGGTAACCTCACACTCCCAAACTGTTTTAATACTTTGAAACCTAGGAGACTGTGGCCCCATCCTTTGAGATTCAGGAAGCCACAGACCTACCCTTTGAGACCTAGGCAATTCTCCTCCCCGTGCTCCTCCCAACAGTTCTGCCAATCTCCAAGCTGTTCCAAGGATGGTTCTTTTCTATTACTGGAAGACAACACATGTTACTCTTTTGGCCTGTTCTCTGACAGCAGAATTCCAAGAGGCAGAAAGCACTCTCTCCTTTCTTTCTTTCTCTGTCCCCTTCAGTCTAAGCTGATGGGTCTTCCGCTGTGGTAGCTACTTAGATTCATCAGTTACAGGGCTAATCTCTTTAACAAAAGTTTATGTAGCCACATCCTTAGTAAAAATTCTGGGACATGTGTCCTCAGTTTGTACAAAAGAATTTTCCAAATCTTTAACTTCTGTTTTCATTTTGCAGAGTTCATTTTTAAGGTCATCTCATTCTTATTGCATTTTACAATAAGCAGCAAGGAGAAATCATGTGACCTCTGTAACCTCTTACCTAGAAATCTTACCCTGTCTCCATTCTCCAATCACATGTTCATCATTTTTTTTAAAGCCTCACTGGAAGCACATTTAACATCCACATTTCTATCAATATTCTGTTGCTGGCACCATATGTATTCTTTAAGACGACAGAGACTTTCTCTATAGCTCTCTTTACTTCCTCGTGAGCCCTCATCAGAATTGCCTTTGAGTCCGTGATTCTACCAATAGCTTTCTCAAGGCAATCTAGGTTTTTATTATTGTTGTTGTTTTGTGCCACCGAGTTGGACCTGACTCATAGCCACCCCTCCTTGGGTTTCCGAGGCAGTATCACTATGGAAGTGAATTGCCCAACCTTCCTTCCAAGGAGCGGCTGGTGAGTTTGAAGCTCCAGCCTTCTGGTTAGCAGTCATGTGCCTTAAGCACTACGATTATTAGGCACATTAAAACTCTTCCAGCCTCATTACCCAATTACCCATTACCCAATTCCACTTCCACATTTTAGGTATCCGTTAGAGCAGTACTGCATTTCTGGCATCAAATTCTGTGTATCTGGTGCTGTAAGAACAGAAATACCACAAGTAGGTGGCCAAAGAGAAATGTATTTTCTCAGAGTCTAGGAGGTTAAAAGTTTGAATTCAGAGCAGTGACTCTCGTGGAAGGTTTTCTCTCTTTGTCATCTCTGAAGGGGAAAGGTCTTTTTCTCCTTTCAACATCTTGAGCCCAGCATTCCTGGGAGATCTACATGTGTCTTGGCATCAATCTTCCCCTAGGCCTAGGAGGTTCTCAGCACAGGGACCCCAGGTCCAAAGGATGTGCTCCAATCCTGGCTCTTCTTTCTTGATTGTAGTTACATCCCTTCTTCTCAGGGGAAAATCTAGATTCTGAGAGTGAATCAGAGATCATGCCAGTGAGCAGAAGACAAAAATGTGCTGTACTCCTAGGGCAGCCTTTGACTGTTTTCCACCCCAGCACTGCTCACAGTGTGTGGTCCTCAGACCCATTGTCTTAGTGTCACTTGGAAGATTGTTAGAAATGCAAATCCACAAACTCTACCCCATAACTACTGGATCAGAATCTCTGGGGACAGCATCCATGGATTTTTTACAACCCTTGCAAGTGGTTTTCAGCACACTAAAGTTTGAGAAGTCCTCCTCTATTCCTCTTATACCCATGCTTATTCCAAACAAGGTCCCTGGGTGGTACACACGGTTTATGCCCAACTAGCAGTCTAAAGGAACCTGTAAATTGATCAGGAGGCTGTTGTTCAAACAGAACAAGGGGATGCTGCATGGTTTAAAATCAAGAAGGGAATGTGTCAGGGCTGTAATCTTTCACCATACTTGCTCAATTTGTATGCTGAGCAAATAATCTGAGGAGCTGGATTATATGAAGAACAATGTGGCATCAGAATTGGAGGAAGACTCATTAACAACCTGCAATATGCAGAAGACACAACTGCACTTGCTGAAAATTGAAGCACTTACTGATGAAGATTAAAGATTACACTCTGCAATATGGATTACAATATAAAGAAAACAAAAATCCTCACAACTGGTCCAATAAACAGCTTAACGATAGATGGAGAAAAGATTGACGTTGTCAAGGACTTCGTATTACTTGGTTCTACAATCAACATCAATGGAAATAGCAGTCAAGACAGCAGATAACATATTGCATTGGGCAAATCGGCTGCAAAAGACCTCTTTCAAGTGGTGAAGAGCAAAGATGTCTCCTTGAAGACTAAGGTGTACCTAACCCAAGCCATAAGAGCTCTGGTGGTGTAGTGCCTGAGGCATTTGACTGCTAACCAGGAGGCTGGTGGTTCAAACCTACTAGTCACTCCTTGGAAGGAAGATGGGGACAATCTACTTCCGTAGTGATACTGACTCGGTAGCCCAAGGAGGGGTTGCTATGAGTCAAAATCGACTCAACGGCAGTGAGTTTGGTTTGGTTAACCCAAGGCATGGTGTTTTCAATTGACTCTTATGCATGTGAGAGTTGGACAATGAATAAGGAAGATCAAAGAAGAGTTGATGCTTTTGAGTGGTAGTGCTGGAGAAGAATGCAAAGAGTACTATGGTTTGCTAAGAGGACTAACAAACCTGTCCTGGAGGAAGTGCAGCCAGAATGCTCCCTGGAAGCAAGAATGGCCAGATTTTATCTCACCTACTTTGGTCATGTTGTCAGAAGGAACCATTCCCTGGAGAAGAATATCATGTTTGGTCAAGTGGAGGGTCAGTAAAGAAGGGGAAGGCTCTCAAAGAGATGGAAGGACACAGTACCTGCAACGATGGGCTCAGGTATAGCAAGTATTGTGAGGCTGGTGCAGGACCAGGCAGTGTTTCGTTCTGCTGTGCATAGGGTCACTATGAGTCAGAGACGGCTTGACGGCACCTAACAACCTAAAGGTTACTTGTTTGAACTCATCCAGTAGCACTGCAGAAGAAAAGCCTGGCAATCTTCTTCTGTAAAGATTACAGTCAGGAAAAACCCAATGGAGCACAGTTATACTCTGTAATACATGGGGTCTCTATAAGTTGGAATCTACTTGACAGAAATGGGTTTGGTTTTACTCCAAATAGTCTGGGTCCACCTGTGTTAGCTGTAACTAGAATATGAGAGACCCTGAGCAAACTTGATTAAATAAGTACAAGATGCTGGGATTATCTATAATTCACATAGGTGCTTGAGGGTAACAAGAAATCAAATATATGGAAGTATAATTTGCTTTGCAGAAAGTCTTCCCAGTTCTCCCCAGTTTGAAGTCTTCTTACCATATATAAATTCCTTAAAATGTATAACATTTGAATCAGTTATTTGTTATTTTCTACTAGCTGCCTTATATGTCAGTGATCTGCTCATGTTTATGTCTTACTTCCCAATTAGGTTGTAAAGTCTTCATAGAAAAATGCAGGTAGGATCCCCTATAAATGTTAATATGCCCCTGGTGATGAAGACAGAGCGCACATAAAATTTTCCTTTCTGAGTTAATATTTGTAAGCATGTGATAAGCATGCTGCTAAATGTTTTATATTCATTATCTTGGTTAACCCATACTACACAATCCTAGAGGGTAGGTGTTACCTTGAGAAAGTGAGACTTAAAGGTGTTAAACTAATTCACCATCACAAATAGGTGGGAAATATTGGAGCCAGGACCGAACCCCTTATAGTACCAAAGACTCTGCTCTTACCCAGTATAATGTAGAATCCCATTTTCATTGTGTTAAGGTGTCATAGCTTCCATAAGAACTGGTTAGCGGTTGTGGTAGTTCAGTTTGTGTATCAACTTAGGTGGGCCTAGTTGAGTGGCTGGGCAGCTGGATGTAATATTCCCCATGATGAAACTGGTAACTGACTCCATGGTGGAATCTACTGTGAGAAGCTGAGTAGCTGCCTTAGGGGATGTGGTCTGCTTCCTGTAGGTAAGGAGAAGCCTTGGGGAACAGTCTCTAGTTTATGGCATGTTTGGACCCTACATGTAGCCATTGTTGTTCAGCAGCCTGCCATGCTCTGCCGACCTTGGGACTTACAAAGGACTTGAATTAATGGCCTGTCGTGTAGTTTGGTAACATTGGGACTTTGTCATTTTATTTATCAACCTTGGGCTCATTAGCCTTAGCAGCCAGTAGCAGCCTGAGTGAAGAGATGCCTCTAGCTTCAGCGGGCAGGGAACAAGAAACAGAGCTGAAGCCCAAGGTCGAGGGGCTTTCACCCAGCCCCTAGAGCCTGGCACTTTGAACCGGACTTAAAGCCTCTAAATTGTAAGAATAAACCCCGTCTGTTAAGACCATCCCATTTGTGGTATATGCCTGTCAGAGCAGCACTTGTTGTTGTTGTTGTTGTTATGTGCCGTCAAGACAGACCTGACTTATAACCACCCCTCCTTGGGTTTCCGAGGCAGTGTCACTACGAAAGTAGATTGCCCCATCTTCCTTCCGAGGAGTGGCTGGTGGGTTTGAACTGCCAGCCTTCTGGTTAGCAGTCAAGTGCCTTAGCCACTATGCTAGTTAGTAGTTACTGAGATTTAAGTGGGGGCAGATGCTTAAGGAGAAAACTACAGTTGCTCAGACATGAAAAATCCTCAGTGTGACTCATAAAGCCCTTACAATGGGAATCCATTTCAAACCAACTGTGGCCTACCCCAAGATGATGCTACTCTTCTTTCCAGTCTCCTCCCTGTCTCCTCCTGCCAGCTCCACACCACAGTGTACTTTACTCAGAATATAAATTTAGCTCCTGTAGGAGGATGAGCAAGGCTCATGACAACTGTGCTCTCTGCAGGTGGCATGAGTCACTCTGGTCTAGGGGGAGGAGGGCTTCTCCTCACTATCTTGTCAGCCTCACTGGCTTGTCATCTGTCAGCCTGTCTGCTAGGCCTGGTGCAACACACCAAAAGGGATGTCTCTTGTATAATGTTCAGTAATCTTAACAGGGAACTGAAGCTGTAATTAAATAGGACCAGAATACGTGCCCTCCATTTGGTTATCTTAACTCCAGTTAGCGTCTTTTTTCCTTTATATAATTTATTTACGATAGACATGTTATTTAGATCAAATGGTGAAAATAGTCCCCACTTGCTGTGAAACAGTTGATCCAATGCCGTCTAGTTGATTCCAACTCATAGTGACCCTATAGGGACCCTATAGGACGGAGTAGAACTGCCCCATAGGGTTTCCAAGGCTGAAATCTCTATGCAAGCAGACTGCCATTTCTTTCTCCCACAGAGCGGTTGGTGTGTTGGAACCACTGATCTCTGGGTTAGCAGTTGAGTGCTTTAACCACTACACCACCAGGGCATGCCTCATCAACCACCTTGAATTCTGAATGCTCGGGTAATTTTAAGTCAAATCTGATATTTTTGCTTTCTTCCGCTTGGCATTTCAAACTGGTCTGCTTATTCTAGCCTGTCCCATAAACATATATATTTATTTAAAAAAAAAAAACACTGTCATCGAGTTGATTTCAACTCATGACTCACTGTGGGTTTCCAAAGCAGTAAATCTTTACAGAAGTAGATAGCCCTGTCTTCTTCCTTCCAGGAGTGGCTGGTAGGTTTGAACCACGAACCTTCTGGTTAGCAGTCAAATGCCTATACCACCAGAGCTCCCTATATCTCTTTTTAATCCTTTAACCTCTAGTTTTCACAGATGACTAGCATTTTCAAAGACCTGGTGAGTGATAATACTAAGTCTTTCTTTAAACAAAGGGGAAGACATGGCCATCTAGTGGCAGAAGTGGGAAAAGTCTGGATAAAAAAATAAAAAGTCAACTGTGTCTGAACATTGACTTCTTTTGACCTGCCAATTTCTGAGAACTTTTGTAACAGTTTGTCACACAATCAGACAGAAGATGCATACATTAAGCAGCTAAAGAAATGTGTAGATGGGAGAGAACATTTCTCTGTACTGCCCTAGGATATGGTGACCAACTGTCCCCATTTCCTTGGGACTTTGGAGGTTCCCAGGGCATGAGAGTTTCAGTCCTACAACCAGAATAATCCTGAGTAAACCAGGAAAAATTGGTTACCAGAGAGATGAAATGGCTCTGGGAGTAGAAATTGTAAGTAAAAGAAACCTCAGGCACCTGACTGGGGACAGAGTGCCATTAACTTAAGAAAACATCTGCTTTCATAGAAGATGGAAAAGAGATTGGGCTTTGAGGATATCAGTGGAAGGAGGTTTAGCCAGGAAGCAGATAAATTACTTGGGACACTAGCCAAAATATCCTGGATTAGGAGACCAGGCTGAGCTCATGGGATTCTGTGGGGGTCTCTAGACAGAGGAATCTCAGCCAAATTGTCTCTTTCTTACTAGAACAAAAGTGGATTCTTATTTGTTCTCACAGACTTGTGCATGCTGATCTGCATAGTGTATTGTTTGTCTTTGTTGTTGTTGTTAATTGCCATCAAATCAATTCTGACTCATGGTGATCCCATGTGTTCCACAGTAGTACTGCTTCACGTGATTTTCTTGGCCATAATCTTAACAGAAACCTTTTCTTTCTAGGTACCACTGAGTGGGTTCAAGTAGCCAATCTTAGGTTAGCAGTTGAGTACAGACTATTCCTACCACCTAGGGACCCTCATCAATAGTATAAAGTAAAAGCATTTTGGCTACACTCAAGAAGAGTTATCAGAACCTGTTGTTTCACTAATCATCTGGGAATTCTCCAATAGTCAAGTGAATTTTGGAGTCAACTTGGGCTCAAGTTGCAACCCAACCAGAACTATCTGTGCCACTGAGTAAATTATTTAACTATTCTGTAGCTCCTTTTCTTCAGAGTTGTGAGGCTTAGATGTAGCATGCTTAGAAAGTACTCTTAGCCCAGTGCCTGGCACTTGGTTAACATTTAGTAAACCAGGTCTATTGTAGCTCAAGGAACCCAGAACCACTTCTCAGTTCTGCAGCCAAAGTCTTGGGCCACCTCCCTTTCCTAGATGAAAACTCAGATTGAGCCTACTTTTCTTCCTATTTAAAGTTGCCACCACCTGCTTTACTTATTGATTTTCTTCTCACCTACCCCTCACATGTGAATAGGAACAAGTACAGTCACTGTCTTCTGGAAGCTTATAACCAACGTGGAAGATGACCATTAAAGACAAATTACAACAAGGTGCAAACAGTGAGGTAGCCACAAAAGCTGTAGGAACACAGAACAAAAGAAGAGAGGTGTCGGGTAAGATCTCTGTGAGGCAATCATTTTTAAACTGAAATGTAAAGTACAAGGAAGTGAACAAGTTTGTCTGTCAAAGACAGGAAGGAGGGGAAAGACAGAGAGAATTCCCAGCAGCAGGAAAGAAGTAAGAATGCCCAATACTAGGGACAAATAGGTGGCTGGGAGATAGGGCAAGAGAAGCAGCATGGTAAGGGGTGAAGGTGGGAAAGAAAGCAGGAGCCAGAACTTGCAGCACCACAAAAGTCCTTGGACACACTTTGGGCTTTCTTCTGTGGGTGCTGAGGAGCCATGAAGAGCTTTAAGCAAGGGAGTATCTGAATTTGGAAAACTCATTCTTTAATCTCTAAGAGTGAAGTTTATCAAACTTTATCTACCCTTTCCTCAAGACTTCTCCTCACTCTCTCATCAGAGAGTCAAAACAGAGCTATAGGTATGACACACATCCTGTTCAGGTAGATGAATCTCACCCTCCAAAAGCCTTCCAGAGTAAGAAGTTCAACTTTCAAAGGGCCTGTCAGGAAAGATAGTATATTTCTTCTTAGGAACTCATTCCTGAGTGAAGGAAAGGACTGAAGAGTGGGACTCTGTCCTTACGCTTCAGATGGTGAGGGTGATGGAAGCTATAAGCCAGGCAGCTGCAGTGCTTATGCACAGGTCCTTTTTCTTTCTATAGATAATTGTATCCCTATTTTGTATAATTGGTCAATAATTCCAGTCTTATTCTAGCTCCTATGCGTTTCTTATTTGTCTGACAGTTTGTCATACTGTGATGGTCCAGGTGTTGCTGTGATGCTGAAAGTTATGTCACCCATATTTCAAATACTAGTAAGATCAAGCATGGTGGACAGGTTTCAGTAGAGATTGCAGACTAAGACAGACCTCGGAAGGAGGACCTGGCAACCTACTTCTGAAAATATCGGTCAAAAAGAATTGGTTGATGTTCAGACTTTTAAGGAGTTAATATACGGTCTAGAACCGATGGCATTAAAAGAAGAAATCCAGTGCACTGAAGGCATTGGCAAAAACACAGCCTATGAGAACTGATGGAATATCCATTGAGATATTTCAACAAACAGATACACTGGAAGCACTCTCGTGTCTATGCCAAGAAATTTGGAAGACAGCTACCTAGCCAACTGACTGGAATAAATCCATATTTGTCCCCATTCCAAAGAAGGAGATCCAACAGAATGCAGAAATTATTGAAAAATATCATTAGTATGACAGACAAGTAAAATCTTACTGATGATAATTCAAAGATGGTTGCAGCAGTACATTGACAGTGAACTTCCAGAAATTCAAGACAGATTCAGAAAAGAATGTGCTGATGTCAGATGGATCTTGGCTGAAAGTAGAAAATACGAGAAAGATGTTTGCTGTTGTTATTAGGTGCCGTCGAGTCATCTCCAACTCATAGCTACCCTATGCAGAGCAGAACAAAACAGTGCCCAGTCCTGTGCCAGCCTCACAATCCTTGCTATACCTGAGCACATCATTGCAGCCACTGTGTCAATCCATCTTGCTGAGGGCCTTCCCCTTCTTTGTTGACCCTCCGCTTTACCAAGCATGATATTCTTCTTCAGGGAATGGTTCCTTCTGACAACATGACTATGTTAGACTGGGTTCTCTAGAGAAACAAAATTAGTAAAGCTTATAGAGAGAGAGAGAGAGAAAAAATATCTTAGGAAAATGGCTCACACACTTATAGAAGCTGGCAAGTCCAAAGTTCTTGGATCAAACGTCGAGCTGGAGGCTTTTCCTGACTCTTGCAGCTGCAGGGGCTGAGGAGCTCAAGGTTAGCAGGCAGTATACTGGCTGTTGACTCCAATGAATGATGAATCCAAGATGTCCAGGCCAAATGGTGGATTGTTCCCTCACGGGAAAGCAGCACAACAGAATCCCGATCCACAGAAGAGTGTCTCTTTTCCCAGGATGTCCATAAATATACTGGAAGCAGGCTACACCCCTAGGGAAACTCCCTTTCCATGATTCGGCTGCTCAAAACATATTCATCTGATCCCATCGTGGGAATAACCACATCCTCAATTTCAGCAAAGTTGTGTGATCAGCATATCACAGGTTGTTAATGAGTCTTCCTCCAATCCTGATGCCACATTCTTCTTCATATAGTCCAGCTTCTCAGATTATTTGCTCACCATACAAATTGAGTAAGCATAGTGAAAAGATAAAACTCTGATGCACTCCCTTGTTGATTTTAAACCATGCAGTGTCCCCTTGTTCTGTTTGAATGACAGTCTCCTGGTCTGTGTACAGGGTCTTCATGAGTACAATTAAGTGTTCTGAAATTCCCATTCTTCTGCATGTTACCCATAATTTGTTATGATCCACATCAAATGCTTTTGCATAGTCAATAAAACACAAGTAAACATCTTTCTGGTATTCTTTGCTTTGAGCCAAGATCCATCTTACATCAGCAATGATAGCCCTTGTTCCACATCCTCTTCTGAATCCAGCTTGCATTTCTGAAAGTTCTCTGTCAATATATTGCTGTAACCATTTTTATATTATCTTCAGTAAGATTTTACTTGTGTGCAATATTAATGATATTGTTCAATAATTACCACATTCTGTGGGATCACCTTTCTTTGGAATGGGTACAAATATGGATCTCTTCCAGTCAGTTGCCCAGGAAGCTGTCTTCCAAATCTCTTGGCATAGCTAAGTGAGTGCCCCCCGTGTGGCATCCATTTGTTGAAACATCTCAATGGGTATCCATCAATTCCTGGAGCCTTGTTTTTTGACACTTCTTTCAGTACAGCTTCAACTTCTTCCTTCAATACCATTGGTTCTTGATCATATACTACCTGCTGAAATGGATGAACATCGACCAATTCTTTTTGGTACAGGGACTCTGTGTATTCTCTCCATCTTCTGTTGATGTTTGCTGCATTATTCAATATTTTGCCCACAGAATCTTTCAATATTGCAACTCAAGGCTTGAATTTTTTCTTCAGTTCTTTCAGCTTGAGAAATGCTGAGCATGTTCTTCCTTTTTGGTTATCTAACTCCAGGTCTTTGCACATTTCATTATAATAATTGACTCTGTCTTTTCTAGCTGCTCTTTGAAATGTTTTGTTCAGCTCTTTTATCTTGTCATTTCTTCCATTTGCTTTGGCTACTCTCTGTTCAAGGGCAAGTTCAGAGTATCTTCTGACATCCATTTTGGTCTTTTCTTCCTTTCTTGTCTTTTTAAGGACCATTTGCTTTCTTCATGGATGATGTTCTTGATGTCATCCCACAATTCCTCTGATTTTCAGTCACTAGTGTTCAGTGCATCAAATCTATTCTATAGATCGTCTCTAAATTCAGGAGGTATACCATCAAAGTCATATTTTGGTTTTCATGGACTTGTTCAACTTCAAGTTGAACTTGAATATGAGCAGTTGATGGTCTGTTCCACAATTAGCTCCTGGCCTTGTTTTGGCTGAAGATATTGAGCTTTTCCATAGGCTCTTGCCACAGATGTATTCTATCTGATTCTTATGTACTCCATCTGGTGAAGTCCATGTGTACAGCTGCCATTTGTGTTGTTGAAAAATGGTATTTGGAATGAATAAGTTGTTGGTCTTGCAAATTCTATCATGTGGTCTCCAGAGTTATTTCTGTCACCAAGGCCAAATTTTCCAGCTACCTGTGATTCATCTTTGTTTCCAACTTTTGCATTGCAGTCATCAGTGATAATTAACACATCTTGATTACATGTTTGGTCAATTTCAGACTGCAGAAGTTGACAAAAATCTTCAATTTCCTCATCTTTGGCTTTGGTGGTTTGTGTATAAATTTGAATAATAGTAGTATTAATGGGTCTTCCTTATAGGAGTATAGATATTATCCTATCACTGACAGCATTGTACTTCATGACAGATCTTGAAACATCCTTTGCAATGATGAATATCATGCCATTCTTCTTCAATTTGTCACTCCCTGCATAGTAGATCATATGGTTGTCTGATTCAAAATGGCCAAAAGCTGTCCATTTCAGCTCACTAATGCCTAGGATATCAACCTTTATGCATTCTGTTTCATTTTTAACAACTTCCAATTTTCCTAGATTCATACGTCATATATTCCATGTCCCAATTATTAATGGATGTTTGCAGTTATTTCTCCTCAATTTGAGTTGTTCCATGTCAGCAAATAGAAGTCCCAAAGCTTTACTTTATCCATATCATTAAGGTTGGTTGTACTCTAATGATGCAGTTCTTTCCCAATCATCTTTTGGGAGCCTTCCGACCTAAGGGGCTCGTCCTCATGCACTGTATCAGATAATGTTTCCCGGCTACTCATAAAGTTGGGCAGTAATGTATCAGACAGTATTTCTCTGCTATTCATAAGATTTTCACTGGCCAATTCTTTGAGAAGTGGGTGGCCTCTTCCTTCTTCCAAGTCTGTCTCAGTCTGTAAGTTGCATTAAAACCTATGCACATTTGCAACCCTGCTGGTTTGAAACACCAGTGGCACAGCCTCTAGCCTCATAGCAACACACAACCAGCCACAGTAAGACAAACTGACAGACAAGTTTCCCTCCCTTAGCTGTTCTAAACCACCCCTCCCTCCCCTTACCTGGATCCTGCTGCCATCAGGACCTGGATTTCCCTCCTTCTGCCTTTCAGTGGGAGCTGTCTGTCTCGTTCCCCTTACCTGGATCTTGCTGCCATTGGGCCCCAATTTCCCTCCTTCTCTTAAAGATATTTACCTATGGTTCATTGACTACACAAAGGAATTTGATAGCGTGGATCATGAAAATTATGGTTAACATTGCAAAGGACAGAATTCTAGAATTTCATGAGGAATATGTACATAGACCAACATGGAGCCATCTGAACAGAACAAGGGAATACTACATGCCTTAAAATCAGGAAACGTGTGTGTCCAGGCTGTATTTTTTCACCATACTTATTCAATCTGTATGCTGAACAGATAATCTGAGAAGCTGGACTATGTGAAGTAGAACACAGCATTATGATTGGAGGAAGACTCATTAACAGCCTAAGATATGCAGACATCACAACCGTTCTTGCTGAAAGCAAACAGGACTTGAAGCACTTACCAATGAAGATCAAAGACTATCTCCAGTATAAATTACGTCTCCACATAAAGAAAACAAAAATCCTCACAATTGGATCAATAAGATATATCATGATAAATGGAGAAAAGATTGAATTTGTCAAAGATTTCATTGTACTTGGATCCACTATCAATGCCCATGGAAGCAGTAGTTAAGAAATCAAACAATGTATTGCAAATCTGCTGCAAAAGATCTCTTTAGTGTTAAAGAGTAAAGATGTCACTTTGAAGACTAAGGTGTACCTGACCCAAGCCATGGTATTCTGAATAGCCTCATATGCATGTGAGAGCTGGACAATGAATAAAGAAAACCATACAACAATTGATGCATTTGAGTTGTGGTGTTTGCAAAAAATATTGGACTGCTGGAAGAACAAACAAATCTATCTTGGAGAAAGCACAGCTGGAATGCTCCTTAGAAGCAAGAATTGCTAGTTCATGTCCTGTACTTTGGTCATATTATCAGGAGGAATGAGTCCCTAGACAAGAAATCATGCTTGGTAAAGTAGGGGGTAAGCCAAAAAAGGGAAGACCCTCAATGAGATGGACTGACACAGTGTCTGTATGATGGGCTGAAACATAGAAACAATTGTGAGGATGGCACAGGACAGGACAGTGTTTCACTCTGTTGTACATAAGGTCATTATGAGTTGAAACCAACTCAATGGCACCTAACAACAACATGTATAGAATCATATTGTCTATGAAGAGAGAGTTTTACTTCCTCCTTCCCAAATTGAAAACTTTTTTTCTCCTAGCCTAACTGTTCTGTCTAGGATTTCTAAGACAATGTTGAATAGCAGTGGTGAGAGTGGGCATCCCTGTCTTGTTCCGACCTTAATGGGAAAGTTTTCAGTCTTTCTTCACTGAGTTTGATGATTGTTGTTGTTGTTATGTGGCATCAGGTAAGACCCAACTCATAGCAATCCCTCCTTGGGTTTCCAAGGGAGTATCACTATGGAAGTAGATTGCCCAATCTTCGTTCTGAGGAGTGGCTGGTGGGTTTGAACTGCCAGCCTTCTGGTTAGCAGCCAAGTGTCTTAGGCACTATGCTAGGTGCTTGTGGCCCATCAGCAGGATTGGATAGCTTGTTAATAATAAAAATAAGATGCATGGCATCATTGTGTGGGCAACCCCAAAATCAAAACCCACCGTCAACAAGTCGATTCCAACTCATAGAAACCCCTGCAGGGTTTCCAAGGCTGTAAATCTTTATGGAATTAGATTGTCCCATCTTCCTCCCATGGAGCAGCTAGTGGGTTTGAACTGCTGACCTTCTGGTTAGCAGCCAAATGCCTTACCCATTATGACACCACAACTCGTTTTTGTGGGCAGGACCATACAAGTAAGTTGTATGGAAGCCTAATGTGGGTATTGTCAGTTTAGTCATCCTTCTAGGCTTAAAATGAGCCATCCCAGAGTGGAAAGGGGGACCTGACTACCACCAAGTAGAAAAGATGGGAGTAATGTGCATCCAATCAACCCAGAGTGTCTGTGTCTAAGAACCTCTTAGATCTAGGAGACAGAAAGTTGTAACACAGGAGACAGCGAGAGATAGGGAGAAGCAGCAGCAGAGAAATGGCAGCAGTAGAACCAAGAGACAGCATGAGGTAGCACAAACCAAAGGCGTGAGAAAGCTGAGCACTTCTGGCAGGAGGCTTGCTGGCAGAATGGGGTTACTTCTGAGCATGCAGTGGAGCTAGGTTTGCCTACTCATGGAGGTAGAGCTGAGACCCTACAGGTGAGGCTTACGGGTGGAGTGGGGTGTCTCTGGGAACTTATCATCGGAGCTAAAAGAGTTTTATTACTCTGCCAAAGGGGCCAAGAAGTGGAGGGCTTCTATCTAGAGGTATGCCTCCTGAGAAGAGGCTGTTCTGATGAAAGAACTGTATCCTGAGCCAGTTCTGATACTGAATTGTAACCTGTTGTTTCCCTAATAAACCTCATAATTGTGAGATATTATTTGAGTTCTGTGTGGTCATTGCTATGAACTACTGAACCCAGCAGAGAAGTAAAGAGTGCCATAGGAGGGGCATCTTGTTTCAGAATTGGTAAAAAATTTGGAGGGCACAGGCATGTTTGACTTCAGCCTCATAGGAATCAGCCTTGGACTGCTGATCTTGATCCTTCCCCCTTGGAAAAGTTAGAGGAGGACAGCCACCTCTGCCATTGTTACAATTCCTATCTTGTTGAGTGTCTTCATGACAAAAGGATGTTCCATTTTGTCAAATGCTTTTTCTGCATCTATTGAGATGATCACATGTTTTTTTCCCTTTTTTCTATTAATATGGTGTATTACACTGATTGAACTTTTAATGTTTGCCCACCCTTGCATTTCTGGGATAAATCTCAGTTCATCATGGTGAATAATCTTTTTAGTATGTTTTGGTATTGGTTTGCCAGAATTTTGTTGAGTATTTTTGTGTCTATATTAATTCAGATTATTGGTCTATACTTTTCTTGTAATATCTTTGTCTGATTTTTGTATCAGGGTATTGCTCACCTCATGGAATGAGTTAAGTAGTATTCCCTTTTCTTCTACTGTTTGGAAATGTTTGAACTGGATTGGAGTACTTATTTTATAAATGTTTGGTAGAATTCCCCAGTAAACTCATCTGGTCCAGGACTTTTCTTTGTTGGAAGATTTTTGTTTAATGGTTCGATCTCTCACTTGTTATAGGTCTGTTGCAATCCACTATTTATTTTTGCATCAGTATAGGGAATTTATATGTTTCAAGTATGCCCTTAGTGTCCTACCACTATGTTTTAGTGGTAGGGGAAAAAGACTGCAGATTCAAATATGTTCTATAGAGACACTTTTATTAAGCTTTAGACAGGACAAAGGCAAAACAAAGACAATCATCCAGGATAAGGGAGACCATCAGCATGTACATAGTACAGAAAGCTGAATGGAGTCTGCTGAGCCACAGCCATGGAGCTAATTATGATGTTGTTGTTAGGTACTACTGAGTTGGCTGCAACTCATAATGATTCCTTGCACAAGAGAACCAAATACTTCCTGGTCCCATGCCATCTTCACAATCCTTGTTATGCTCAAGCCCATCGTAGCAGCCACTGTCAATCCATCTTGTTGAGAGTCTTCCCCTTTTTTGCTGACCCTCCACTTTACCAAGCAAAATATCCTTTTCCAGGAAATGGTCCCTTCTTACAACATGACCAAAATAGTTGAGAAGTCTGGCTATTCTTGCTTCTAAGAAGCATTGCCACTGCTTCATTCTAAGATTTAATTATATTTACCTCCATTCCTGGGGTTAACTATATATGATTATATATCATATTATGTATGATTGAAAACAAAGGAAATTATCACAAAATCATGATTGATGACAGATCAATTCATCACCGTCACAGGCAGGACTACAGAAGTGAGGGAGCACAATTGGGATACGTACATAATTGAAGATTAAAGGCTCTGGTGGCGTAGTGCCTAAGGCATTTGACTGCTAATTAGAAGGCTGGCAGTTCAAACCCACCAGCCACTCCTTGGAAAGAAGACTGGGCAATCTACTTTCATAGAGATTCTGCCTTGGAAACCCAAGGAGGGGTCGCTGTGAGTCAGAATCGACTCTATGACAGTGAGTTTGTGTTTTGGTTTTATTTCATTTATTTCTGCACAATATTTATTACTCCCTTTCTTCTGGTAGCTTTGGGCATAGTTTGCTCTTCCTTTTATAGTTCCTCAAGTTATAGAATTAGGCTATTAATTTGGGAACTTTCTTTTATATGTAAGCATTTACTGCTATAAATTTCCCTCTGAATACTACTTTCACTGCATCTCACACATTTTGATATGTTGTATTTTCTTTCTCATTCAACTGTAAGTATTTTCTTATTTGTCTCTTGATTTCTTCTTTGACTCATTGATTGCTTCTTGTTGTTGTTGTTATGTGTTGTCAAGTCAGACCCAACTCATAGCGACCCCTCTTTGGATTTCCAAGGCAGTGTCTATTTCTATGGAAGTAGATTGCCCAACCTTCCTTCTGAGGAGTGGCTGGTGAGTTTGAACTGCCACTATGAGTTGGGTCTGACTTGACAGAACATAACAACAACAACAACATTGGTTGTTTAGCAATGTGTTATTTAATTCCCATATTTGTGGTTTTTAGTTTTCTTTCTGTAATTAATTTCCAGTTTCATTCCATTGTGATCAAAAATGGAATGAAACTGGAAATTAATAACACGCTCAGCATTTCTCAAGCTGAAAGAGCTGAAGAAAAAATTTAAGCCTCGAGTTGCAATATTGAAAGTCTATGGGCAAAATATTGAATGATGCAAGAAACATCAAAAGAAGATGGATAGAATACACAGAGTCACTGTACCAAAAAAAGTTGATTAATGTTCATCCATTTCAGGAGGTGGCATATGATCAAGAAGCAATGGTATTGAAGGAAGACGTTGAAGCTGTACTGAAGGAAGTGGCAAAAAACAAGGCTCCAAGAATTGACAGAATACCCATTGAGATATTTCAATAAAAGGATGCCACACTGGAGGCACTCACTTAGCTATGCCAAGAGATTTGGAAGACAGCTATCTGGCCAACTGACTGGAAGAGATCCATATATGTACCCATTCCAAAGAAAGGCAATCCCACAGAATGTGGAAATTTTCAAACAATATCATTAATACTACATGCAAGTAAAATCTTACTGAACATAATATAAAAAAGGTTGCAGCAGTATATTGACAGAGAATTTCCAGAAACACAAGCTGGATTCAGAAGAGGACATGGAACAAGGGATATCATTGATGATGGCAGGTGGATCTTAGCTCAAAGCAAAGAATACCAGAAAGATGTTTGCTCGTGTTTTATTGACTATGCAAAAGCAATCAATTGTGTGGATCATAACACGTTATGGATCACATTGAGAAGAATAGGAATTCCAAAACACTTAATTGTACTCAGGAGGAACCTGTACATAGACCAGGAGGCTGTCATTCGAACAGAACAAGGGGTCACTCTGTAGTTTAAAACCCAAGAAGGGAATGTGTCAGGGTTATATCCTTTCACCATACTTATTCAATCTTTATGCTGAGTAAATAATCCAAGAAACTGGACTATATGAAGAAGAAGGTGGCATCAGGATTGGAGGAAGACTCATTAACAACCTGCAATACACTGATGACACAACTTTGCTTACTGGAAATGAGGAGGCCTTGAAGCACTTACTGATGAAGATTGAAGACTACAGCCTGCAGTATGGATTACACCTCAATATAAAGAAAACAAAGATCATCACAATTGGACCAATAAGCAACATCATGATAAATGGAGAAAAGATTGAAGTTGTCAAAGACTTCATATTACTTGGTTCTACAATCAACACAAATGGAAGCAGCAATTAAGATATCAGATGACTTACAGCACTGGGAAAATCTGCTGCAAAAGACTTCTTTCAAATGCTGAAGAGCAAAGATGTCTCCTTGAAGACTAAGGTGTGCCTGACCCAAGCCATGGTATTTTCAATTGCCTCATACGCGTGTGAGAACTGGACAATGAATAAGGAAGGCTGAAGAAGAGTCGCTGCTTTTCAGTTGTGGTGTTGGAGAAGAATGCTGAAAGTACCATGGACTGCTAAAAGAACTAACAAATCTGTCCTGGAAGAAGTGCAGCCAGAATGTTCCTTGGAAGCGAGAATATCCAGACTTTGTCTCACCTACTTTGGTCATGTTGTAAGAAGGGACCATTCCCTAGAGAAGGATATCAAGCTTGGTAAAGTGGAGGGTCAATGAAAAAGGGGAATGCCCTCAACAAGATGGATTGACACAGTGGCTACAACAATGGGCTCAGGTATGGCAAGAATTGTGTGGCTGGGACAGGACTGGGTAGTGTTTTGTTCTGCTGTACATATAGGGTCACTATGAGTCAGAGACGACTCGATGGTACCCAACAACAACAAGAGAAGAATATATATTGTGCTGCTGTTGAGTGGAGTGTTCTGTATCTACATGTTAGGTCTAAGTAGTTAGTAGTGTTATTTAAGTCTTCTATTTCTTTATTGGTCTCCTTTCTATATGTTTTGTCCATTGTGAAAAGTGGTATATTGTTTCCTACTATTATTGTACTAGGAGCTCTGGTAGCGTAGTGCCTAAGGCACTTGACTCCTAACCAGAAGGCTGATGGTTCAAACCCACCAGCCACTCCTCAGAAGGCTTATTCTTAAGCACCGGTAACACAATTCTTGCACTAGACCCTCCATCCAGGAGCCACAGCAGCCCAGATATCTTACTCTGTAAGTGGCAGTTGTTGCTGATTCACCACCAAAAAACAAAACCAAACACACTGCCGTGGAGTCATATCCAACTCACAGCAACCCCTCCTTGGGTTTCTGAGGCGGTATCACTACAAAAGTAGATTGCCCAACCTTCCTTCTGAGCAGTGGCTGGTGGGTTTGAACCGCCGGCCTTCTGGTTAACAGTCAAATGTCTTAGGCACTATGCAACTAGAGCTCCCTGATTCACCACATGTCCTCATTATTCGACTCCAGCCTATACAGTGCTCACCTCATTGCTTCTTCCTAGGACTCAGGGGAATGCCACCTCACGTTATGCTTGCCAGTCTGCTCTGTTACAGGTCTGTTGGCCCAGGTATTTCAGTCTGCATATGTCTCTCCAACCCCACCCTCCCATGCAGGACCACACATATACTTTGGCCCACCCTGCCCACCTGCCACTTTTTCCCATGGTTCATGAGAATTCCTACCTGGGCTGTGTTCACCAAGGCTCTCCATCCTAAGTCCAGCTGTTGAGGTGTCTCAATCCATGCTGCATCCTTCACACCTCTCTATTTGGAGCCCAACTGCTCAATCACTACACCAGTACAAGTGCCACACCCACAGCACAGTTCCTTCCTGGGACTCAAAGAAACTCCCACATGGGTTATCCTCACTGTGCCTTGGTCCTAGTCTTCTCGCTCAGGAGTCTTTGCTGTGTTGTGCCCTTCCGGGCCACCCGTTCATGCATTGTAGTCTGCACTGTGCCTGCTTCACTGTTCTCAAGGGAAACTCTGACCTGGGTTGTGCTGGGACCTCTGTCTCCCAGGCTGCCTGCTCAGATGTCCAAGCTGTGCTGTGTCCTCTGTGTGTCTGTCCCAGGCCCACTTGTTCTTGCACTGTAGCCTGTGTCATTGCTGTGTCACTGTATTCACAGGAACCCCCACCTATATTGTGCTCAGCCGCAAGCCATTCTGTCTGCTCGTCTTCTCTATGTGTCTCTACCAGCCTGCCTGCCTGTGCACTGCAGGCTATGCTGCACCTGACACAGTGATCTTACAAGGAACTCCTACCTGAATTGTGTTCAGTGGGCCTCTCTGTCCCAAGTTTGATGCCTTTTGTGCTCTCCCTGCTGCTTCAATCCTGGACTCCCTGCCTGAGGCACTGGGTGAAGCCCCAAGATGGCGGCAATGAGCCTCGGAAAGTGGCATGGTAAAGACGTATGGGGATGCTTCGTTCTCTGGTCTGTTTGATTCCCTTTTCTTGATTCCGTATATATTTTGGTCTCCCAACACTTTGAGTGCTGGTTTGGGTTCTGAAATGACTGATTTAATATTTTACTTGTTTTCTTCCAGGTTTGATGTAGAGAGACAGGAGCTTGTGAGTGCTTAAGCCACCATCTTGCTCCACCACTAATGACTGAAAATCACTCTCTTCTCACAGAACCATGGTTTCCTCATCTATAAAATGAAAGAGTTGAATTACATAATCTTTAGGTCCTTTAGCTCTATGGTTCCACAAACTGAATTCGTTCATATTTCTTATCTGAGGATGTTGTCTTCATTATGAAAAAGAAAGAATTTATTTTCTTTGAATGTATTAGCCAATAAAGTTAAACACAGGTATGCATCTTTCTTGAAAACAGTACAGTTATTACTTCCAGGTTATGCTGACTTAAGCACAGGAGAATAGGAACATAATGGCTAAGGGAAGACAAGGCACTAAGAAGTTGTGGTGTAGAAAGGAGACAGTGTCCCTGGGCTCCTACCAGGGAACCAGAGGAGTTCACAATCCACCGTACCTGTTTTGTTGTCCTCCTTTTTAAAACTACATTGGCTTTATAGACTTTTTATTTAAAAAATAAATAAATACATACATAAATGGTGAAAATTAAACTGCCTAAGGGTTATTCTTGTTCACAGTTTGATGTTTCTTTCCATACCTTTCTCTATTTTACCCAAGCCCACATATTTACACTTATACATATTTTCTCTTTTGAATCTTAAAAATTATTGTAAAAAAATTTTTTTTCCTTAGGTCCAGAAGCTAAAGGAGAAAAATGTGTAAGTTCTACTTCATCTCTCACCAATGTCAATCAACTACCAAGAGGTAACACACATATACCAAAACCAAAACCAAATTCACCACCCTTGAGTCAGATCCGACTCATAGAAACCCCTCCTTGGGTTTCCGAACCAGTATCACTACGGAAGTAGATTGTCTAACCTTCATATATAAACAACCACCTATCCTACTTCTGTAGTGATAACTGCCTCGGAAACCCAAGGAGGGGTCGCTAGGAGTCGGGGCCGACTCGATGGCAAATAACAACAACATAATACCTGTATTTCAGCTCAAATTTGACAAGCCCAAAGCATGATACTTGAGTCTTGCCCACCTACCCCTCCCACCTCAATCCCATTCCTCTGCAGTGTTGTCCTCTCAGTAAAGGGCCCTGGACATTCATCTAGTTGCTAAAGCTAGAATCTGGGAGTCAGTCTTGACTCCTCTCTTTCTCTCATACCCCACATGCAGTATATCAGTAGGTCCTATTGACTATTTTCCATTTCTCATTGTGTCTAATATAAACAACCCTACTGGGAGCTCTGGTAGCATAGTGGCTAAGACACTTGACTGCTCACCAGATGGCTGGCGGTTTGAACCCATCAGCCACTCCTCGGAAGGAAGGTTGGGCAATCCTACTTCCGTAGTGATACTGCCTCGGAAACCCAAGGAGGGGTCACTATGAGTCAGGGCTGACTCGACGGCACATAACAACAACAACAACTATAAACTACCATGTGTTCTTACCTCAATTATTGCATTAACTTCTTGACTTCAGAAGCAGCCAGAGGAATCCTTTTAAAACAAATCATATTACATGATGTTTAAGATACTGCTTAATCTCAATGCTTAAATAAACTCTTTTACATATATTCTTGCAGCTTTGCATAAGTGTTTTCACAGACCAAGTTCCAAGAAGTAGAATTGCTGGTTTAGAGTTCTACTTGCCTTTAAAGAGACAAAACTGTGGAGTAGGAGAATGAGCATGGATTTCATGTCAGTAAATCTGAGTTTGAATGTCACCTTTGCCATACATTTGCTCTGTAACCTTGGAAGCCTCTCTGAGACTTGGTGTCCCAACTTGCAAAAAAAAAAAAAAAAACCTACTTTCATATGAGATAATCATTGTATAAGCATCTTCTAGAATGTAAAATTCTATACAAATAGAAAATTTATGAATAAAGTAGTAGTGTGGAATAGCAGTTAAGAGTATGAACTCTGAGTCATAACTCCTGTGTGCTAATGTGTTGCTGCTGTTAGCTGCCATCAAGTCAGTTCTGACTCATAGCAACCCTGTGTACAACAGAAAAAACACTGCCCCATCCAGCACCATCTTACAATCTTTGCTTGCATAAACGCATCTTTATAGCCACTGTGTCAACTGATCTCATTGACAGTCTTCCCCTTTTTAGCTGACCCTCTACTTTACCCAGCATGATATCCTTTTCCAGGGCCTTGTCCCTCTGACAACATGACCAAAGAATGAGAAATGAAGTGGGGCCATTCTCACTTCTAAAGAACATTCTGGACTTCCAGTAAGATGGAGGACTAGGCAGACAAGCTACACAGACCTTCTTCAACAAAGAAAAGAGAAACCATTTGACAGAGATACAGAAGATAATCCTGGAGTCCTGAGCTTTGAAAGGAAGTATACACAAGTGGATTAGGCACCAAGTAGTGGAAAAACCTGAATGAAAACAGTGAATATGGAGATGGTCAGAGGAGTGGACTGTCAGCTACTATGGTGGAACCAACAGCCTGAGTGTGTCTGAGTGGTATTGCAATCACAGAATTGACTGGGAGATCAGCCCTGGTTGCCAAGGTGATGACTGCACAGGTGGCCTGTGACTAGGAGGGGAAACAGCAAGGAGGGAGACAACCTGAGCTGTGGACTTTTGGCTGTCTGGAGGGCACAGCCATTCTGATTGCTTGCAAGCAGTAGCCATTTTGGATATTTAAAATGACTGAGGGCACAGCCCTTTGGAATGTTTACAAGTGTGGCCATTTTGGACTTTAAAGTGACTGAGGGCACAGCTATTTTGAATGTTTACAAGTGGTGGCCATTTTGGATTTTGAAGTGACCAAGGGCACAGCCATTTTGAATGTTTACAAGTGGTGGTCATTTTGGATTTTAAAGTGACAGCATTCTCATCCAGATTCCAGGGACTGAAAAATAGTCTCCATTTGCCAAGGATGGCAGGGACATGTGGGAGGCTGACAATGGGACAGGAGACAGGTGGTAAGTGTATAAGTGCTGCAACTAGCGAATAGAGGAGCACAGCACAATACCCTACTTACATAGATAACATATAAAGAAAACAAAAATCATGAGCAAGTCACTCCATTATACTATCACCAATTAAATATAAACACAAAAACGTCAAAATGCCTCAGAAACAACAGAGCATCACAGTGCACACAAAGAAGCAAGATAAAACAGGAGAAACAAGGGACCAGGATACAGACCCAAAACACATCCTTGAGGAAGATGCAGCATTAGAACTCTCTGATGAAGAATTAAAAAGAATTATATTTAGGTACCTTCAATGAATTGAGAGACAGAGCAAGGAAAACACAGAAAAAATTGAGGAAAACACAGAGAAGACCCTACAACAATTTTGATAGACAATACAAGAACAAAATGACAAAATAAATAAAAAATTAGAAATGATACAAACTCTACAGACAGAAATCCAGAAGATTAATACTGAATTTTCAGAAATAGATAACACATTGAAAGGGCAAAGGAGTAGAATTGAATCAATGGAAGACAGAGTTAGTAAGATTGAAGGCAAATATCTCAATACTTCTTTGGAAAGGGACTAATTAGAAAAAGATAAAAACAAAATGAAGAAAGCCTAAAGTTCATGTGGGATAACATCAAAAGTAATAACCTACATGTCATCAGAATTCCAGAACAGGAAGAGACAAATAAAACCACAGAAAAAGTTGTCAAAGATTTGTTGGGAGAGAATTTTCCTGATATGATGAAAGTTGAGAATATATCCATTCAAGAAGTCCAACGCACTCCAAACAAGATAGACCCCAAAAGAAAATTACCAAGACATATCATCATCAAACTCACCAAAACCAAAGACAAAGAAAGAATCCTGAAAGCAGCATGGGAAAAACTAAAAGTTACCTACAAGGGGCAACCAATAAGACTAAGCTAGGATTTCTCAGCAGAAACCATGCAGATGAGAAGACAATGTTGTTGTTGTTGTTGTTAAGTGCCGTC
>NW_006921641.1:7549331-7562290 GCF_000298275.1 Orycteropus afer afer | reverse complement strand
GATTATCTTCTGTGTCTGTGTTAATTGGTTTCCCTTTTCTTTGTTGAAGAGGGTCTGTGCAATCCTTCTGCCTAGTCCGCCATCTTGCCCCGCCTCCCAAGGCTGTCCCCAATCTATTCTTAAGATGGCCTCTAAATTCAGGTGGGATATATTCAAGATCATATTTTACATCTTGTGGGCTTGTTTTAATTTTATTCAGCTTCAATTTGAATTTCTGGCTTTGTGCCATGGGTAGGTTGATTAACAATTCTATGCCTCAGTTTTGTCATCTATATATAAGGCAGATAATAACAGTAGCTCCCATGAGTTGTCATCAATATTCCATAAATTAATATGGATACAGTGTTTTGAATACTGAGTGGCAGTACATGGTAAATACTATATAAATGCTGTCATTATTGTTATTGTTGCTGTTGTTGTGATTCATTTATCAGCATACAATGCATTACTTCATGAAGAACAGAGTTAACCAAGTATTTCTTGATACTTCTTTTGGTTAACAAAATAATCCTCATGTGTTGATAAATTATAAAAATCTGTCTCTCACTATTTCCTCCCTTTTACTTGAAACCTGTCACCATTTCATAAATTTGTCATCCTTTTCAATTTGCTCACAGGTCATACAGAATACTACATACAATTTTGCATATGTGATTCAAAAACTGCATAAAGAAAAAGAAAGTCCTAATATTTCTCAATGTTTTATAGTAAGTGCACACGATGATGCAGTACTGCTCCGAGGGGAGAAAAAAAAGCTGCTGGTATATTGTACTTCTGTGTACTGTCACTAAAAGGCACTGGTTATTATTCATGGTGTGTTCATCTTGAAATTCAGAAGGCCCAACCATGAAAGACAAAGTCAACCCTGCTTGAAGTCTTTCTGTAGCATTCTCACTGAGCTAAATTGTGCTGGTGAAACAGAGCTGTTAACAGTCTTTGCCTGAGGTTTCCCAAGAACATAATGGCCATGGCACTGAGGAAAGAGAAGGCTATTTACAATTAATAAACAACTATGTGATCATTATCTTTGTACTTTTTAAATGCTGTACTTCTCTTTTTCTTTGATCAAGAACCTGCAGGTGTGACCATTCTCCAAAGTCCCTCATATTGCAACCAGAGAACACGGGTCAAAAACATGCTAGCCATGAGCCACCTCCCAGCTTACCAATATAACTTCAAACTTTGTCAAAACAAAGGGCTTTTTTCAACTTCACAGGATGAAATCTTTTCAGAGAAAAGCTTATTCATCTGTTCCAGTTAAAAATTAGGATTACAGTAAGGATTAAATGTATTTTGATAAAACTAAATGCAGTGTAGTGAATTGTATGTCCCTTCCAGCCATAGTCCTCCATTTTGTGATGTACTGTAAATCCTAGCCTCTATGCCTCACACCCCAGCCCCAGCTCTGGTAGCATAGTGGCTAAGGCATTTGACTGCGAACCAGAAGGCTGGTGGTTCAAACCCACCAGCCACTCCTCAGAAGAAAGGTTGGGCAATCAATTTCCATAGTGAAACCACCTCATAGTGATACCGCCTCGGAAACCCAAGGAGGGGTCACTATCAGTCAGGTCCAACTTGAGGGCAAATAACAACAACAACAACATGCCTTTTTCAGGGAGCTCTGGTGGTGTAGTGCCTAAGGCATTTGACTGCTAACCACAAAGTTGGTGGTTCAAACCCACCAGCCACTTCTCGGAAAGAAGGTTAGGCAATCTGCTTCTGTAGTGATACTGCCTCGGAAACCCAAGAAGGGGTCACTATGAGTTGGGTCTGACTCAACAGTACATAAGAACAACAGCAAGACAGAAGGGAGAATATTGAGGGGAGGAGGAGGAATGGAGTGGTATAGCGGTTTGGAAAAGTTGGACATTTAAGGCATTTTTAACCTCCACCTCATAGGGACCAGCCTTGTGCTGATCCTTCTAGAAGAAATCATTTGAGCACTAAGTCAGCCAGTTTTATCTTCAATATATGTTTAACAGACTCATTTAATTGACATTCAGTAAAGATTTGCATATATTATTCCCTTTCCAACAGTGAAGGTTCTGTTCCTGAAAACCTAGGTTTTGGAAAATTTCAAGGACTTTAATACCTTAAGGTCTTTGGGATTGTGGTAGTTAAGTTTGTGTATCAACTTGGCTGGGCTGTGAGTTTGAGTGGCCTGGCAGCTGGATGTAGTTATTCCCTATGATGAGATTGGACACTGTGTAATCACTTCCATGCTCAAATCTGCTGTAAACAGTTAATCAGTGGAAGGAGAGTTGCCTTTGTGGTATGGTCTGCTTCCAGTATACATAGAAAGAATTCTGCATTTGAGTCTTTACCTCCAGTTCCTGGACTTGAACCAGTGGGCTGATGTGTTTGCCTGCCAATCTTGGGATTATGCCATTTTACTTGATGATCTTGGGTTTGTCAGCCTCAGCAGCTAGCAGCTGCATTAGTTAGGAGAAGCTGCCAACTTGCTCCAGTGGGCCTGGAACAAGAGGCAGAACTGAAGCCCAAGGTGGAGAGTCCTCCACCCAGCCTATAGTGTTGGCACTCTGAACTCAGACTTCTAGCCTCCTAAACTATAATAGAATAAATTCCTGTGTGTTAAAGCCATCCACATGTGCTTTTATGTTATAGCAGCAATAGAGAACTAAGACGAGTTAAAAACAAAACAAAACAAAAGCATTTCCTTATTATCAAATGTTAAAAGAAATGTATTGGCTCAGCCAGATTTCTTAGACTGGGATTTATGGCTCATACACTATCTGTTCTCAGCCTAAGTTTCCATAATTGTCTCTCAACTGCCATCTAGGTATAATACTATCTTAAGCAGGGTCCCTCAGCCTTCCAGTACTGGGGAGGTACCTGTGCTGCCAATCACAAGACCTCATACACCTGGCTATGTGACTAGTTTCTGATCCAGCCAGGCCAATCAGAATCTTTCTCCAGGACTTTCCTAAATGGAGCTTTCAGGGAAAAGAGTTTCCTTTCAGGTCAGGAGGTCTTAAGGATATAAGCATGGAGCTGCTTGAAGGCATGGTTCCAAGCTCAGGAAGTTCAAGAAATTAACATACAAAGAAAAAGAAATAGAAACAAAGCTAGACAATCTTGGCTGTATCTGAGTCCCCTAAGTCCAGAACAAACTGCCTTTCCTGCTCTTTGATGATATGAGCCAATAAATTTCCCTCTTATGCTTCAGCTACTTCAAGTTGAATTTCTTCTACTCGTAACCTACCACTCCTGAATTATACTGGAAATTTTGCAGAAGATGCAAATTCTTCACATGACTGTGTTTTTTTATCACTTCTCAAAAAACAACTAAATTTGAAAATGCTTCTGGCTTTAAAATGTATTTTTATCAGGTTTACAATTGTTGAAGTTAATCATCTGCATGATAAAATATGTTTAGGCAATCTAGAACAACGAATATGTCATATTTTCTGAATATAACAATGCATATAATGATCTTATTTTACAAAAAGTAGATCAGACTATGCATCATATAATCCTACAACTTACATTTTTCACTTACTAATGTATTTTGGATCTTCTCATATAGATCTGCTTGGTGCTTTGGGTGGTGCTTTAAATGTTTATTTTATGATCAAAGTGTGTCCTCCAACATGGCTGTGATAGTTAAGGTTGTGTTTCAGCTTGGTTGGTCCTGGTTTTGAGTGGCTGGGTAGCTGGATGTAGTTATTCTTCATGATAAGACTGGTAATCAGCTCCATGGTGGAATCTACTAGAGCAGCTAAGTAGCTGCCTTGGGGATGTGATCTGCTTCCAGTATATAGGAATATGCTTTGAGAATCTCTGAGCTTGTTGGCATGCTTGGACCCTGCAGGTAGCTGAGTCTGCATTCAGCCTGCCATGTTGTCTGCCAATCTTAGGACTGTTCCTGGTCTTAAACTAATGCCCTGCCATGTTATTTGATGATCTTGGGACTGTGCTATTTTACTTGTCAACCTTGGGTTTGTCAGCCTCAACAACCAGCAGCTGTCTGAGTTAAGAAACACCTCCAGCTTCAGTGGGTCAGGAGCAAAAAGCAGAGCTGAAGCCCAAGGTTGAAGGGCTTTCACCCAGCCTCTAGAGCTGGCACTTTGAACTCAGACATCTAGCCTCCTAAACTGTAAGAAAATAAATCCCTACTTGTCAAAGCCAACCATTTGTGGTATTTCTATTGCAGTGGCACTAGAAAGCCAAAATAATGACTATCCCTGATAATGGTGGTAATTATGAGTGTACATTATCCAATGGACTTTTTGTAAGCCAATTGGTTTTGAAAGATGAATGGCTATTTTTCATTTCCATTATATAAATCATGTCATTCTGTTGTCATTATTTCAAGTGCTTTCTTGATTTAAGGAGCTGTGGTGGCATAGTGCCTAAGGCATTTATTTGACTGCTAACCAGAAGGTTGGTGGTTCGAACCCACCAGCCACTCCATGGAAAGAAGACTGGAAAATTTACTTCTGTAAAGATTTACCACCATGGAAACCCAAAAGTGGTAGCTATGAATCAGAATTGACTCAATGGCAGTGAGTTTGGTTTTTGGTTTCTCCTGATTTAAGGCTGTACTACACTAGAGTTCTATAAAGCATTTGTCCAGCAACTTGTGAGATGACCTTACCATCCTCTAATATGGAGGGTGCAGAGAAAACAGCAAAACTTGTCCACCATGGAGTTAGCTTCATAATCAAGAGTAATAATAACAAGAACATCATTAATGTCCTAGGAACATATTGAACACTTAATATGTCCCATGAACATTGCAAACCATGCAAAACCCATTGCATTATTTAAGACTCAGGGTAACCCTAAGATTATCACTACTTTTAGTAGCTAAACTGAAGCTCACTCATAGTCACACAGCTAGGAAATGGCAGTGCTAGGGTTTGACCTCAGGCTAAATAATTCTAAAGCCCAAGCTCCTTCCCATCATTTATAATAGTCTCCAATTGTCCCAATGACTTATGACATTTATCAATCCACACCCCAAGACTCAAATTTTGAGGTATGAAAGTTTTTATTGTTTTATTGAAAAGTTCACGGAAATTTTACTAAAGGTTTTTGTTGTTTTTAAAGTAAATGTAGGCAAGGGTGTAATCTGATGTAAGTAAGTTTTACATAATTATTGACTGAGGTTCTGTTTCCTGACCATTTTAAGAGTTGCTTCAGAGAGACAGCCCAACATGGTGCCTTAGTCACAAATACCATGCCATCCCCCTACAACAAAGAATCAAGAAACCAAGTGAAACACATACAAGTGACAATCTAGGAACCCAGAACAGCAAATGGAGGGATGACATAGATTGAACACCAAAAGGAAAGAGAAAGTGAATGAAAACAGCAAATGAGGAGACTTAGGGCCTGCCATCTGGTCTGGCACAGCATTGCTATCTTGAGACAATGCAAGCAGAGCCCCCAGGTGGGGAGAATAGGAAGGTGTGGTAGTTAAGGCTGTGTATTAACTTGACTGGGCCATGGCTGTGAGTGGCTTGGCAGCTGGATGTAGTTATTCCCCATGATGAGATTTTAATCACCTCCATGACAGAATCTGCTGTGAGCAGCTAAGTAGTTGAAGGGAGTTGCCTTCCAGGTGTGGCCCGCTTCCAGTAAATATGGAGAAGTTCTGAGAAAGGTCTTTAGCTTTTTGGCATATTTTGGGCGATCTTGCCTGCCAATCTTGGGTTTGTTCCTGAACTTGGACCGGTGGCCTGCCATATTGCATGCTAATCTTGGGATTATGCCATTTTACCTGCCAATCTTGGGTTTGTCAGCCTTAGCAGCCAACGGCTGCATGAATTAGAAGAATCCTTCCGCTCCAGTGGACCTGGAACGAGAAGCAGAGCTGAGGCCTGAGGTTTAGGGTTCTTCACCTAACCCATAGAACCAGCACTCTGAAATCAGACTTCTTGCCTCCTAAACTGTAAGAGAATAAATTCCTGTTTGTTAAAGCCATCCACTTGTAGTATTTCCATTATAGCAGACCTAGAGAACTATGACAGAAAGCAACTTCATGGACTTCTCAATAATAGATATTGTGTAGACAAATCCAGAGTAAAGCAAGGTGAGCAGAACATGAACTGGATCTAAGGAGGGAAAGTGTAGGAAAGCAAGCAAGAGCCCTAAAGCAACCATAACAAGGGAAGGAGCCAGAAAATAGGAACAGAACAACTCAACAGCAGCAGTCCCTGATCATTTGGGTGGGTGATGCTGGTAGAGTAGAGTATCCTTGGAGTGATGGCTAGAGATGCCCCACTGATTGGACTTGGGATTTCTCATATTTGGATGGAGTCAGGACCTGATCACTGGCTATACTCTGCCCTAGCACCCACAGCAGAGACTGGGGAAATATGCTCCCCTTCTACAACACTCAAGGAAAGAACTGGTGAAGAACAAGTTTCCAGGAATTGATGGCATACCGATTGAGATATTTCAACAAACAGATGCCCCATTGGAGGCACTCACTCAGTTATGCCAAGAGATTTGGAAGACAGCTACCTGGCCAACTGACTGCAAGAGATCCATATTTGTGCCCATTCCAAAGAAAGGTGATCCCACAGAATGTGAAAATTATAGAACAATAGCATCAATATCACATGCAAGTAAGATCTTACTGAAGATAATTCAGAAACGTTTGCAGCAGTATATTGACAGAGAACTTCCAGAGGTTCAAGCCGGATTCAGAAGAGGATGTGGAACAAGGGATATCATAGCTGTTGTCAGATGGATCTTGGCTCAAGGCAAAGAATACCAGAAAGATGTTGACTTGTGTTTTATTGACTATGCAAAGGTGTTTGATTGTGTGGATCATGACAAATTATGGGTAACATTGAGAAGAATGGGAATTCCCAAGCACTTGATTGTACTCATGAGGAATCTGTACCTTGACCAGGAGGCTGTCGTTCAAACAGATCAAGGGGACACTACATGGTTTAAAATCAAGAAGGGAGTGTGTCAGGGTTGTATCCTTTCTCCACACTTATTCAATCTATATGCTGAGCAAATAATCCGAGAAGCTGGACTATATGAAGAAAAACATGGTATCAGGATTGGAGGAAGAATCATTAACAACCTGAGATATGCAGCGATACAACTTTGCTTGCTGAAAGTGAGGATGACTTAAGGCACCTACTGATGAAGGTTGAAGAATACAGTCTGCAGTATGGATTACGTCTCAATATAAAGAAAACAGAAATCCTCACAACTGGACCAAAGAGCAGCATCACAATAAATGGAGAGAAGATTGATGTTGTCAAGGAATTCACATTGCTTGGTTCTACAATCGATGCCAATGGAAGCAGCAGTCAGGACATTAGACAATGTGTAGCATTGGGAAAGTCAACTGCGAGGAACTGTTTCAAGTGCTGAGGAGCAAGGATATCTCCTTGAGGACTAAGGTGCGCCTGACACAAGTCATAATATTTCCAATCGCCTGGTATGCATGTGAGAGCTGGACAATGAATAAGGAAGACCGAAAAAGAGTTGATGCTTTTGAGTTGTGGTGCTGGCAGAGAATGCTGAAAGTACCATGGACTGCTAAAAGAACTAACAGATCTGTCCTGGAGGAAGTGTAGCCAGAATGCTCCTTGGAAGCAAGAATGGCCAGGCTTCGTCTCACCTATTTTGGTCATGTTGTAAGAAGGGATCATTCCCTGGAGAAGGATGTCATGCTTGGTAGGGTGGAGGGTCGACGAAAGAGGGGGAGGCCTTCAACGAGATGGATTGACACGGTGGCTGTGATGATGGACTCAAGTATAGCAGGGATTGTGGAGCTGGCGCGGGATCAGGCAGTGTTTCGTTCTGCTGTGCATGGGGTCACTATGAGTTGGAAATGACTCGATGGCACTTAACAACAACAACTACAACACTCACCCTCCCAGTAACCAGAGTTGTACTCTCCCAACTCCCCCATGATCTGTTGTGTGCCCTCCCATGCCATCAGATCTATGACAAGAAGCTTATTTCTTCTCTGCTCACCCCCATGTTGCCCTGCCTTCCTGGCAATCAGTGGCATGCACTCCTGCTGCCAGACCAGTAACTGGAGGCATGAGAACTTCCCACCCTAGCTCCCACTGCCTACTCACATGGTGACCAGTGGTGTGAGTTCCTGTGCCACCCACCCAATGACTTGTGTACCCTTACCCCAACCACCAGGCCACAGATGTTATGCACACACAGTGCCCAACCTTGAGACCAATGACAATGCTCTCAGCACCCGTGCCCCAGTAACCAGCCTGACAGACACATGAGCAATGCCAGTCATATCCTGACTGTCTGCACCTCTGCCAGATGATGAGCAGGAGATCCTAGAGCCCTCATCCAATATCTTCCCAAGTGCAATATCACACGTCCCATACCCAAACAGTTCCTGCAGGCTGTCTGCACTTGCACTAAAACACTTTAATACTTCACCACCTGCTAAGAGGCCAATTTTTGCAGGCACATTGGGCCTACCCTGTCCATTTGGGTAGCACTCCCTCACAGCAGATACAGCAAGTACTACCCAGACTTCCAGTGAATGCACTAATGCTAGCACAATCATGGAAGGACCTCATGGTCCTTCAAGGGCTGTGGAGGGACCCTGACCACCCAACATTTGTCACCTGATGTCAGGAAAAAAACCTGCTCTGCTACATTCACTAAATCTATTAAGGAAAGATATACAAGCCTAACCACAGAGAACTTGCACATGGGTGAAAGGAAATCATGCCCAGCCAACAGACACCACTGTAGACAAGAACCACAAAACAACAGCAATTTAAAAATACAAAGGAATAAAGACATTCTAAAGAGAAAGAGAAGAAAGCACCAGATACATCAAAAGAAAACAAAAGATCAGCACAGAACAAATATAATTGATCAGTCAATCAATCAACACCTCAATGGCTCAGAGACAACATTCAGTAACAGACCATATGGGGTGGGGAAAAACAGGATAAGATGGCTCAAACAATTGAGCAATATAAAAGGGCTCACTCCTGTGAAAGAAATAGTAATAGAACTACCTGAGAAGGAATTCAAAAGACTTATATACAGGATCCCCAAAGAGACTAAGGAAAACACAGACATCCTAGAAGAAATTCAGGAAAACAATACAAGAAGAAAACAAAAAAAAATAAACTGTTTTTGTTGTTGTTGTGTGCCATCAAGTGATCTCCAACTCACATAGCACCCTTACGTACAACAGAACGAGACATTGCCCAGTCCACTTCCAGCCTCATGATCCCTACTATACCTAAGCCCATAATTACAGTCACCATGTCAGTCCATCTTGTTGAGGGACTTCCCCTCTTTCATTGACTGTCCACTTTACTAAGCATGACATCCTTCTCCAGGGAATGGTCCCTTCTGACAACATGAGCAAAGTAGGTGAGACAAAGTCTGACCATTCTTGCTTCCAGGGAGCATTCCAGCTGCACTTCTCCCGGGACAGATATGTTAGTTCTTTTAGCAGTCCACAGTACTTTCAGAATTCTTCACAAACACCACAGCTCAAAAGCATCGACACTTCTTCAGTCTTCCTTATTCATTGTCCAGCTCTCACATGCATATGAGGTGATTGCAAATACCATGGCTTGGGTTAGGCACATCTTAGTCTTCAATGAGATATCTTTGCTCTTCCACACTTTAAAGAGGTCCTCTGCAACAGATTTGCCCAATGCAATGCATTTTTTGATGTCTTGACTGCTGCTTCCATTGGCATTGATTATAGAACCAAGCTGTCTTTGACAGCTTCAATCTTTTCTTCATCTTCCGTGATACTTCTTTTTGGTCCAGTTGTGAGGATTTTTGTTTTCTTTATATTGAGATGTAATCCATACTGCAGACCATAGTCTTTAATCTTCATCAGTAAGTACTCTAAGTCATTGTCACTTTCAGCAAGCAAAGTTGTGTTGTCTGCATATCTCAGGTTGTTAATGAGCTTTCCTCCAATCCTGATGCCATTCTTCTTCATATAATCCAGCTTCTTGGATTATTTGCTAAACATACAGATTAAATAAGTATGGTGAAAGGATACAACGCTGACACACTCCTTTCCTGATTGTAAACCATGCAGTGTCCCCGTTGAACAACAGCTTCCTAGTCTATGTACAGGTTCCTCATGAGTGCAATTAAGTGTTCTGGAATTTGTAATGTTATCCACAATTTTTCATGATCCACACAATTTAATGTCTTTGCATAGTCAATAAAACACAAGTAAACATCTTTCTGGTATTTGTTGCTTTGAGCCAAAATAGACAATTAGAAACCATACAAAAACAACAACTAGAAATCCAGAAGGTTAACAATAAATAATCCAAAATAAATAACTCCATGGAAGGACATAGAAGTAGAATGGGATCAATGGAAGAGAGAATAAGTGAAATAGAGGATAAAATCATTAACAATAATTTGTTTGAAGAACAATCATAAAAAGGAATGAAGAAAGCATAAGAGTTATGTGAGACAATATCAACAGGAATAATTTATATGTAATTGGAATTCCAGAAGAAGAGGAGGGAAAAAAAATGCAGAGAGAGTTTTTGAAGATTTATTGACAGAAATCTTCCCTAATATCAGGAAAGACTGTCAAGTGTCCATCCAAGAAGTTCAATGAACACCATTCAACATAGACACCAAAAGCAATTCAATGAGACATATCATAATAAAACTTTCCAAAACCAAAGAGAGCAGCTTGGGAAAAAATGAAATATCACCTATGAAAAGACTAAGTGCTGATTTTTAGGCAGACACCATGCAGACAAGAAGGTAATGGGTGACATATATAAAACATGAAAGAAAAGAATTGCCAACCAAGGAGCACATATCCAGCAAAACTGTCTTTCAAATACAATGTTGAAACTGAGACATTTCAAAAAAACAAAACAAAACAGAAATTAAAGGAATTTGTGAAAACCAGATCAGCCTTATAAGAAATATTAGAGGGAGTCCATTGGACAGGGAACTAATAACATCAGATAACAACCTGAGATTAAGACACACAAGAGCATCACCTCAATACCAACCCAGATAAAGAATTTTTAAATAAAAAATAAAACTGCAAACAGAGAAACAGAAATATCAATATGTAAATGATGACAACTTCAAAACAAAGAGGAGGAATAAATGAAGTAGTTATTGAACTTCCATATAGATAGGAAGTCAAGGAAATCTCAAGATATAATAGATTGTTTTAAATTTAGGAAGATAAATTCCAGAGTAACCACCAAAAAAAAAAAAAAAAAATCTACTCACTGAAAAAAGAAAAAGAAAAGAAAGAGGGCTTGGAGCCATGGTTGCAGGGGACATCAAGCTCAATTGGCATAACATACTACACGAAAACATTGTTCTACATCCTACAATGGTGAGTAGTGCCTGGGATCTTAAAAGCTTGCAAGCAGCCATCTAGATGCAATGATGAGTCTCTCCTCATCCAGAGCAAAGAAGAATGAAGAAAACCAAAGGTACATGGAAAAAATTAGTCCAAGGGACTGGTAGACCATGTGATCCTCAGCCTACAGAACCCTGAGACCAGAAGTAGATGGTGCCTGGCTACTACTGTCAACCACTTGGAGGGGGATCAGTGCAGGAGATCCTGGATAGAGTGGGAGAACAATAAGGAACAAAACTCAAAATCATAAAAGAGACCAGGTTTGCTGGTCTAGTAGAGCCTGGTAAAACCCCTGAGACTATGGCCCCTAGCCACCCTTCAGGTCTGGAACTGAGTTCACTCCTGTGGCTCCCAGATAAACAACAGGCATATGGGGTGAACTTTTACATAAGGTAGATACACTCCTTGGAGTGATAAATCATGGGAGAACAGAAGGGCAGTGTTTGTACAGACAGCTCAGGGGGCAGGAGTGCATGGGGAAGAGGTAACTACAGGGAGGAAGTGGGAAGAGAGCTGTTATATTGTGGGAAATTGCAGTCAATGTCTTAAGACAAAATGTGTATGACCTGCTACATGGAAAATGAATTTGCTCTGTAAACTTTCACCCAAATCACAATAAAAATTCTAAAAGAAGAAAATAAAAAACACTCAGCGAATAAAATCAACAACAATGAAGGAAATGAAAAGAAAATCCATAAACAAAGAGAACTAAGCACAGAAAATCAAGCAGATCAAAGAAAACATTAGCAACACAATAAAAAGCATAACAAAATGGCTGCAATAGGTGAGTATCAGGTGGTGTCTTCAAAGCTGGTGTGTGGCCATCTAAGATACAACTATTGGTCTTTCCCCATCTACAGCAAAGAAGAATAAAGAAAATTAAAGACATGAGGAAACAATTGGTCCAAAGAACTAATGAACCAATGTGAACCACAGCCTCCATGACTCTGAGAGCAGAAGAACTAAATGGTACCCAACTACCACTGTTGACTGCTCTGAAAGCAATCACGATAGAAGGTCCTGGATAGAGTGGGAGAAAAATATAGAACAAAACTCAAAAAAAAAAAAAAAAAAGACCAGCTTTAGTGGTCTGATAAAGACTGGTAGAACCCCCAAGACTGTGGTCCTCAGACACCCTTTAGGCCTGGAACTAAACTCATCCCCATGGCTCAACTTTCAAATATATGATAGACAGGCCTATAAGGTGAACAATAACACCAGAGAAGTACACATTACTTACAACAATCAAATATATGAGATCAAAAGAGCACTATTTGCCCAAGGATAAAGCTCAGAAGCATCATTAGATAGGGAAGAAGGAAGAATGGAAAGAGTAAACACAGGAGGAAACCGGAAGAGTGCTATTACATTGTTGGGACTGCAGTCAATGTCACAAAACAAAACATGTATAAATCGTTGGGTGGAAAACCAAGAAGAATGTATATTGTGCTGCTGTTGGGTGAAGTACTCTGTAAATCTCTATAAGGCCAAGTTGGTGGATTGTATTGTTTAGCTCTTCTGCATCTTTGTTGAGTTTCTTTCCAGTTGTTCTATCTTTCAAAGAAAATGGTGTATTAAAGTCTCCCACTATGAC
>NW_006921641.1:7469962-7546483 GCF_000298275.1 Orycteropus afer afer | reverse complement strand
ACGCTGTCTCTTTAGGTTGTCTTTAGCTGCTTGTTATGTGTTGATTTGTTTTGTCTTGGTTTTATGGTTTAATATTTTGAAAAGGTGAAGCTGGTGTATTTTATTTTATTATTGATTCAGGTATGTTGGGTCGCTCTGCTGTTTTCTTTGTGATGGTGGAATCACTGTGTGAAATGTGGATATATGTTTCTGTTTGACGTAAAGAGGGTTTAGAGTTAGAAGTGGGAGGTTTTATGGTAATTGGCTGAATATGGTTTCTTCTATTGAATGAGTGAAGTTATTGGCGGAGAAGGTGGGAGCAAAGGAAGGAAAGCTTGATGTTGCTAGGGTCGGTTTCTAGGGCTTTGCACAGGCTTTTATTGATGACGTAGTTATTTATAAGACTGCGGCTCAATCTCAGGAAAGATTCCTGTTGTTAGGGAGTCACCACTTTCTGCCAGGCTCAGGCACACTCAAAGACCCCGCTTCCGAGGCCCCTCAGGATCAAAAAGCCGATCCAAGGCAAATTCCCAAGACCCCACTCAGCTGTAGCTTCCTCTCTCTCCATGCCCCGTCTGCCCATGGTGCTGGCACAATCCCCCCAGACCACTAATGGCTTGGGAGTTTTTCTGTGATACTGTCCACCTGCGGCACCAAAGATGCACGCAATTTCAGCTGTGTTGGAGTCGCAAGAATACCTGCTAGTAAACTGTGGTCTCAATATCAGTGACAAGATAAGCTCAGTGTCTCCCAGGCTGACCCAAGCCCACTCAGTGACCCACTGAGAGGGGAGCGAGCTCACCTTCCTGGACCACTAGTGAGCTTTCTGCTTGAGTTTCAGTGGTGCTGCACACACACATTTGCATGTAGGCGACCCAAGTTACTGATAAAATCAGGAGCTGGAGGCAGGTCCTTGGGGCTGTTTGCTGGGATGTTGGTGTGGTCACTGGTATGCTGATATAGGGTGTCTTCTTGCTTGGCTCATGGGGATCTCAGCTGGCCGCCCTCTCCCGCCAGTCAGTGACTGCCCCAGGGAAGTTTCCAATGGCCTCTCTTGACTGCCCTCCCATCCTCTGCCAGGTAGATGTTTCTTAAATAATCTCCTTGTGCCTTTCCTCTAATTCTGCTCTTCTCTGTTTGGCACACTCTGATTCAGTGAGCTGTTCAGAGCACAAAAATCTCTAATTCAAACTGCTGTACCTAGTTTTTCAAGCACTTAGATGCTAGAGGGAAATAGCATGGTGTTTACTGACGAGACTCCATTTTGAATCTCTCCAATTCTTCTTTATTTCCAACTTTTGCATTCCAATCACCAGTGATAATTAACACATCTTGATTGCATGTTTGGTCAATTTCAGATTGCAGAAGTTGCTAAAAATCTTAAACTTTCTCATCTTTGGCTTTGGTGGTTGGTGCATAAATTTGAATAATAGTAGTATTAATTGGTCTTCCTTGTAGGAGTATGGATACTGACAGCATTGTACTTCAGGATATATCTTGACACATTCTTTGTGATGATGAAGGCCATGCTATTCCTCTTTAATTTTTCTTTCCTGGCATAGTAGATCATATGGTTGTCTGATTCAAATGGCCAAAACCAGTCCATTTCAGCTCACTAATTGCTAGGATGTCTATCTTTATGTTTCATTTTTCCTATTTCCAATTTTCTTAGAGTCATACTTCATACATTCCATGTTCCAATTATTAACAGATGTTTGCAGCTGTTTCTTCTCATTTTGAGTAATGCCACATCAGCAAATGGAGGTCGTGAAAGCTTTACTCTATCCACATCATTAAGGTCAGCTCTACTCTGAGGAGGCAGCTCTTCCCCACTCATATCTTGAGTTCCCTCAAACCTCAGGGGCTCATCTTCTGGCACTATATTGGACAATGTTTTAGGGCTGTTCACAAAGTTTTCCAGTAATATATCAGACAGTGTTTCACTGCTATTCATAAGGTTTTCACTGGCATTCTTGAGAAGTAGATTGCCTCTTTCTTCTTCCAAGTCTGTTTTATTCTGGAAGTTACACTGAAACCTGTTCACCAGGCTGACCCTGCTGGCATTTGAAACACCAATGGCATAGCTTCCCACCTCACAGCAGCATGCAAGCCACCATGGTATGACAAACTGACAAGTTCATCTCTCTTAGTTGTTCCAAACTTCTCTGCTCACTTCCTGGTCTCCTTTTGTTATTCAAAAGCCTGCCAGCTCACTTCCTTGTCTCCCTTAGCTATGCCAAATAGCCATTGGCTCACTTCCTGGTCTCTCTATAGAAAGAGCTCTATAGATACTATGTAATCCTGATTCAAATCCAAAAAACATTCTTTAATGAAATGGGAAAACTAATCTCAAACTTTATATGAAGGAGGCCCCAAATAGCTAACACAATATTGAAGTAATACAAAGTAGCAGGCCTCACAATCCCCAATCTCAAAACATACTATTCAGCTATGGTAATCAAAACAGCCTGGTATTGATTCAATGACAGACCCATAGACCAATGGAATAGAATGGAGAACCCAGAAGTTAATCCATCCATCTACATGCAGCTGATCTTTGACAAAGGGTCAAAGTCCACTCAATGAAGAAAACATAGTCTCTTTAACAAAAGGTGCTAGAAAAACTGGATATCTATATGTAAAAAAATTTATCAGGATCCATATTTCAAACCATGCACAAAAACTAAGACAAAATGGATCAAATATCTAAATGTTAAAGTGAAAACTGTAAGTTCTTGTAAGGTAACATAGGGTCAAAACTAGGATCCTTAATTTTTGTCATAATTAGTCTATCAAACAGACCTAAATATGTGTGAACAACAGACCATATATTAGATAATAGGGACCTCCTAAAAATTAAATGCTTATGCTCATCAAAAGCCTTTATTAAGAGAAGAAAAAGAGAATCTACAGACTGGGGAAAAAAATTGGCAATGACATATCTAATAAGGGTCTAATTTCTAAAATATATAAAACAGAACAAGAGCATACTGCATGATTTTAAATCAGGAAAGGTGTGTATCAGGGTTGTATTCTTTCACCATACTTATTTAATCTGTATGCTGTGCAAATAATTTGAGAAACTGGACTATATGAATAAGGATGCAGCATCAGGAGTGGAGGACAACTCATTAACACAACCTTGTAATATGCAGATAACACAACCTTGCTTGTTGAAAGAAGAGGACTTGAAGCACTTACTGACAAAGATCAAAGACTACAGTCTTACATAAAAGTTTCAACAATTAACAACAAAAAGAAAAACAATCCAATCAAAAATGAGTAAAGGATATGAACAGAAACTTCTCCAAGGACTTTTACATGAACAACAAATATATGAAAAGATACAATAATTAGCTATTGTTATTAGGTGCCATCGATTTTGTTCCAATTCATACCCTATGTACAACAGAATGAAATACTGCCCAGTTGTGTGCCATTCTACAATTGTTGCGATGTTTGAGCCCATCATTGTAGCCATTGTGTCAATCCATCTTATTGAAGGTCTTCCTCTTTTTTGCTGGTTCTCTTTTTTACCAAGCATGATGTCCTCCTCCAGAGACTGGTCTCTCCTGATTACATGACCAAAACATAAGAGACAAAGTCTCACCATCCTGGTTTCTAAAGAGCAATGCAGCTGTACTTCTTCAAGACAGATTTGTTTGTTCTACTGGCAGTCCATGGTATATCCAATTTTCTTCGCCAACACCATAATTCAAATGCATCTATTTTTCTTCAGTCTTCCTTATTCATTCTCCAAGTTTTGCACGCATATGAGGCTACTGATTATTTCATGGCTTGGGTTAGGCATGCCTCAATCTTCAAAGTGATACCTGCACTCTTCAACACTTTAAAGAAGTCATTTGCAACAGATTTTCCCAATGCAATATGCTGTTCTTTGATTTGTTGATTGCTGTTTCCATGGGTATTGATTGTGGAACCAAATAAAATGAAATCCTTGACAACAGAACTTGTCTCCCTTTATCAAGATGTTTCTTATGGGTCCAGTTGTGAGGAATTTTGTTTTCTTTATGTTGAGGTGTAATCCATACTGAAGATCTTTGTCAGTAATTGCTTCAAGTCCTCTTCTTTCAACAAGCAAGGTTGTATTATCTGCATATCATAAGATTATGTTAATGAAGAGTTAAGGGATGGAAAAAAAATATACCAAGCCAATGGAAACCAAAAAAGAGCAGGAGTGGCAATATTAATTTCTCACAAAATAGACATTATGGTGAAAAATATCATAAGAGATAAAGAAGGACATTATATGATGCTGAAAGGATCAACTGACAAAGAAGATGTTACAATAATAAATATTTATGCACCCAATGAAAGTGCTCCAAAATGTGTGAAGTAAATATTAACTGAATTAAAAGGGATAATAGACAGCTCTACAATATTAGTACGAGACTTAAACACATGACTTTCAAAGAGGGACAGGTCAACTAGAAAAAAACTCAACAAAGATACAGAAGAACTCAACAAGACAATCAAGCCACCCGACCTAATAGACATATACAGAGCATTTCACCCAACAAAAGCACAATTCACATTCTTCTACAGTGCACATGGATCCTTCTCCAGAACAATTAATACATCCAGACCAAGTGGGATTCATACCAGGTTTACAAGGGTGTTTCAACGTCAGAAAATCAATCAGTGTAATCCACCACATAAACAAAAGAAAAGAGCCATATGATTATATCAATTGATGCAGAAAATGCATTTGATAAAGTCCAACATCCATTCCTATTCAGAACTCTCAGCAAAAGAGGGATAGAAGGGAAATTCCTCAACATAATAAAGGGTATATATGCAAAGCCAACAGCCAACAGCCAACATCATTATTAATGGAGAAAGACTCAAGGCATTCCCCTTATGAATGGGAACCAGACAGGGATGCCCTCCATCACCACTTCTATTTAACATTGTATTGGAAGTCCTGGCCAGGGCAATAAGGCAAGAGAGAGAAATAAAAGGCAATTGGCAAAGAGGAACTAAAACTATCTCTATTTGCTGATGATATGATCCTGTACATAGAAAACTCAAGGGACTCAATAAAAAAATACAATGATAAAAACAATTTAAAAAAACTACTGGAATTAATAGAGAGGTTCGGCAAAGTGGCAGGATACAAGGTCAACATACAAAAATCAGTTGCATTCCTCTATACCAACAAAGAGTCCTCTGATAAAGAAATAAGGGACACAATACCATTTACTATACCTACCAAAAGATAAAATATCTAGGAATAAACCTCACCAGAGACACAAAAGACCTATACAGAGAAAACTATAAAACACTGCTACAAGAGACAACAAGGGCACTACGTAAATGAAAGAACTTACTTTGTTCATGGATAGGTAGACTAAATATTGTGAAAATGTCAATACTACCTAAAGCAATCTATACATTTAATGCAATCCCAATCCAGATTTCAACAAAATTTTTTAAGGACATGGAAAAACTAATTACTAATTTCATATGAAAAGGAAAGAGACCTCAGATCAGCAGAGCACTTCTCAAGAAGAAAAACAAAGTGGGAGATCTCACACTCCCAGATCTTAAAAACTACTATACAGCCACAGTAGTCAAAACAGCATGGTATTGCTACAATGATAGACAGAAAGACCAATGGAACAGAATCAAAAGTCCAGATAAAGACCCATCCATCTATGGACAACTAACCTTTGACAAATGTCTAAAACCCATTAAATGGGGGATGAGACAGCCTCTTTAACAAATGGTGCTGGCAAAACTGGATATCCACCTGTAGAAAAATGAAACAAGACCCATACCTCACCCCATACACAAAAACAAACTCAAGCTGTATCAAAGCTTGAAATGTAAAACCCAAAACAATAAAATTCATCAAAGATAAAATATGGGCAAATCTGGGAGCCCTAATTCACGGAATAACTAGACTATCAAGCATAACCCAGAATGTGCAGGAGACAGAAGAGAAGCTAGATGACTGGGACCTTTTAAAAATTAAATTCTTATGTGCATTGAAAGACTTCGTCAAAAAGGTAAAAAGAGAACCTACAGATTGGGGGAAAATATTTGCCTATGACGTATCTGATAAAAGACTTATCTCCAAAATCTATCGAAAACTTCAACACCTCAACACCAAAAAGACAGATAACCCAATTCACAAATGGGCAAAAGATTTGAACAGACACTTCACCAAAGAAGATGTACAGGCAGCCAACAAACACATGAGAAATTTCTCATGATCATTAATCATTAGAGAGATGCAAATCAAAACAACGATGAGATATCATCTCACCCCAGCAATAATGGCAAAATTCACTTGTCAGAAAATAACAAATGCTGGTGTGGTTGTAGTGAGATTGGAACTCTTGTGCACTGCTGGTGGGATTGTAAAATGGTACAACAATTGTGGCTAACAGTATGGTGTTTCCTTAAAAAACTGAAAATAGAAGTACCATTTGACCCAGAAATTCCATTAGTAGGAATATATCCTAAAGAGGTGAGAGATAGTGCATGAACAGACATATGTACACCTATGTTCATCACAGCACAATTTACTGTAGCAAAGAGATGGAAACAACCTGAATGCCCATCAATGGATGAGTGGATAACCAAATTATGGTACAGGCACACAATGGAATAGTATGCTACATTAAAGAACAATGAGGGATATGTGAATCATCTCACAGCATGGATGAACCTAGAGGACATTATGCTGAGTGAAAAAAGTCAATCGCAGAAAGACAAGTACTGTATGAGCCCATTACTGGAAAAAGACAAAGAAGGGTTTGCTTGGGAAAGGTTACAGGGATGGGGAGAGAAGAGGAGGTATTTATTTTGGGCTAGTTGGGGCCTACATGCTGATGTGGGTAGGAGGAGGGATATACAGGAAGGATCTGTGACCACCATGATAACATTAGGAAATGGGAGGACACCAAATTGTGCACATAAGAGATAGATGACAGATGCTAATACCAACCAATGTGTCCACAATACTGCATTGCCATTAACACCAAACACCAGGCTACAGATAAACACATAAACACCTGAGATGATCAGATGGGGTCAGTGAACAGAAGTATACTCTAGACCAAGGATAGATTCAGCTGAGGCTAATATTGCACAGACACCAGTGATACAAAATACCTGCAGTCCTTACAGAAACAATAGAAGACAGACACAGAGTAATCCCTCACAGACAACCAGACACTATGGGAGAGAGATCCAATAGATCTACTGTCTTGGGATCATTGTACTGGGGGACCCAGACTCAATTGGCACAAAAAATACATAAAAGCCTTACTCCACATCCTACATTGGTGAATAGTGGCTGGGGTCTTAAAAGCTTTCAAGCGTCCATGTAAGATGCAGCTCACGGTCTCCTCACGTCAGAAGCGAAGAAGAACACACACACACACAAAGGGCATTTGGAAGCAATCAGCCATAGGACATGATGACCCTCGAGACCAGAAGAGCTAGATGGTGCCCAGCTACCAATGCCAACCACTCAGGAAAGGATCAATGTGCCTGGAATAAAATGCACCCCAGGGACTGGCTTTCAGCCCAATAGTTAACAAGATGTACATGCAGACCACTCAACCCAGGATGACACACCCACATACTCTATGGTAATACATCCCTTAGATCAATAGACCATGGACACCAGAGAACCAAGATTCAAATTGAGAAAATGCAGGACGAACAGGAGTACATAAATATGAGGGCCACAGGAGGAGGGTTACAGGATGCAGGGGAGGAGACTGGGTTATGTTTGGACATGGTAAATTGGGAATGAAATGAAATGTACACGCAATGTTGAATGTAAAACAAGCTCTTAAAATTAAAAAAAAAAAAAAAGATTGTGTTAATGAGTTTTCCTCCACTCCTGATGCTTCATCCTTATTCATATAGTCCAATTTCTCAAATTATTTGCACAGCATATAGATTAAATAAGTATAGTGAAGGAATACAACCCTGATGCATACCTTTCCTGGTTTAAAATCATGCAGTATCTCCTTGTTCTATTTTAATGACTGCTTTATGGTCTATGTATAGGTTCCTCATAAGCACAATTAAGTGTTCTGGTACTCCTATACATTGCAGTGTTATCTATAATTTGTAATGATTCACACAGTTGAATGCCTTTGCATAATGAATAAAACACAGGTAAACATCTTTCTGGTATTCTTTGCTTTCAACCAGCATCCATCTGACATCAGCAATGATAGCCCTTGATCAACATCTTCTCTTCTGAATCTGGTTTGAATTTCTGGAAGTTAGCTGTTGATGTCTTGCTGCAAATATTTTTCCACTATTTTCAGCAAATTTTACTTACTTTTGATGTTTCTGGTATTGTTAGATAAGTTCTGCTTTCTGTTAGTTCATCTTTCTTTGGAATAGCCAAAAAAAAAAAAAGGATCTCTTTCTGTTGGTTGGCCAGGTAATTGTCTTTCAAATTTCTTGGCATAGATAGGTGAGCATCTCCAGCATTACATCTGTCAGTTCCTCACTCACTCACCACCATCGAGTGGGATCTGACTGATAGGGACCCCTCCTTGGGTTTCCAAGGCAATATCACTATGGAAGTAGATTTCCTTGTTTTTCATCAATGCCTCCAGGACATCTCAGACTTTTTCCTTCAAAATATATTCTTAATTATATGCTACCTTCCAAAATGGTAGAATGTTGTCCAATTCTTTTTGTTACAATGAATCTGTGTATTCCTTCTATCTCTTTATTATTGTTTTATTTCATTTTATTTTATTGTGATTTGTGTGAAAATCCTTCCATTTTCTTTTGATGCTTTCTGCATTGTTCAGTATTTTGCCCATGTTGTTGTTGTTTTTAGATGCTGTAAAGTTGGCTCTGACTCACAGTGACCCTATATATAGCAGAACGAAACATTACCCAGTCTTGTGCCAGACTCACAATCCTTGCTATACTTGAGCCCACTGTTGCAGCCACAGTGTCAATGCATCTTGTTGATAACCTTCCTCTTTTTCATTGACCCTCCATTTTACCAAACATGATATCCTTCTCCAGGGAATGCTCCCTTCTGACAACATGACAAAGTGGGTGAGATGAAATTTGGCCATTCTCCCTTCCAGGGAGCATTCCAGCTGCATTTCTTCCAAGACGGATTTGTTAGTTATTCTGGACATACATGGTACTTCCAGTATTTTTCACCAACACCACAACTCAAAAGCATCAACTCTTGTTCATCTTCCTTATTAACTGTCCAGATTTCACATGCATATGAGGTGATTGAAAATGCCATGGCATGGGTTAGGTGCACTTTGGTTTTCAAAGGAGCTCTGGTTGTGTAGTGGCCAAGGCACGTGACTGCTAACCAGAAGGTTGGTGGTTCAAACCCACTAGCCACTCCTCAGAAGGAAGGTTGGGCAATCTACTTCCGGAGTGATACTGCCTCAAAAACCCAAGGAGGGGTCGCTATGAGTCGGGTCTGACTCGACGGCACATAACAAGTTTTCAAAGGGACATCTTCGTCCTTCAGCATTTAAAAGAGGTCTTTTGCAGCAGATTTGGCCAGTGCAATACATGTTCTGATTTCTTGACTGCTGCTTCCATTGGCATTGATTGTAGAACCAAGCAATGTGAAGTCTTTGGCAACTTCAATCTTTTCTCCATTTATTGTGATGCTGCTTATTGGTCCAGTTGTGAGGATTTTTGTTTCCTTTATGTTGAGGTGTAATCCATACTGCAAACTGTAGACTTTAATTTTTAATTTTAGATTTTAATTTTTAAGTCATCTTCACTTTCAGCAAGCAAGGTTGTGTATCTGCATACTGTAGGTTGTTAATAAGTCTTCATCCAATCCTGATGCAGTGTTCTTTATATAGTCCAGCTTCTCAGATTATTTTCTCAGCATACAGATTGAATAAGTACAGTGAAAGATACACTCCCTTCCTGATTTTAAACCATGCAGTATCCCCTTGTTCTGTTTAAATGACATCCTCCTTTTCTATGTATAGATTCTTCATGAACACAGTTAAGTGTTCTATCATTCCCATTTTTCTCAATCCTATCCTTAATTTGTTATGATTCACACAGTCAAATGCTTTTGCATAGTCAATAAAACACAAGTAAACATTTCTCTGGTATTCTTTGCTTTCAGCCAAGATCCATCTGACATTAGCAATGATATCCTTCATTCCACATCCTCTTCTGAATCCAGCCTGCATTTCTGGACATTCTCTGTCAATATACTGCAGAACCTTTTTTCTTTTTTTTAAATTTTATTGTGAATTTTATCGTGAAAGTTTACAGAACAAATTCATCTTCCATACAGCAGTTTACATACACTTTGTCTCATGACATTGACTGTAATCTTCCACAATTAAACCACTCTCCTCCCACTTCCTCCCCATAGACACCTCTTCCCTGTGTCCTTCCCTCCCGTGCACTCCTGCCCCATGAGCTATCTCCCTGTGCATACACAGCCCTTCCATTTTCCAATAATTGATCTGTCCAAGGAGTGTATCTGCCCAATGTAAATGTTAAGCTCATATGCCTGTCTTTTGTTTGGCTGGAAACCACAGGAGTGGGTTCAATTCCAGACCTGAAGGGCAGGTAGGGGCTATAGTCTCAGTGGTTCCAGCTGGCTCTATCAGACCAGCAAACCTGGTCTTTTTCTCTTTTTTTTATGATTTTTAGTTTTCCAACAGAATTAGATTGCCCAATCTCCCTTCCGAGGAGTGGCTGGTGGGTTTGAACCGCCAGCCTTCTGGTTAGCAGGTCTCACCAGGCTTTGTCAGACCAGTAAACCTGGTATTTCTTTCTTTCTTTTTTTTTTTTTTTTTAAATGATTTTGAGTTTTGTTCCACATTGTTCTCCCATTTTATCCAGGATCTCCTACATAGATCCCTCTCCAAATGGTTGACAGTGGTAGCTGGGCACCATCTAGTTCTTCGGATCTCATAGTCATATAGGCTGAGGATCGCATGGTGTACCAGTCCCTTGGACTAATTGTTTCCATGCATCTTTGGTTGTCTTCATTCTTTTTTGCTCTGGATGGGGGGAGATCTATTGTTGCCTCTAGATGGCTGCTTGCAAGCTTTTAAGATTCCAGTCACTACTCGCCAAAGTAGGATGTGGAACAATGTTTTTGTGTAGCATGTTATGCCAATTGAGCTTGATGTCCCATGACCATGGTCCTGAGCCCACAGGTCCAACTACTTGCTCCCTCTGGGTAGCTGGCTGTGTCCAAGAAGAGACTACAACCTTGTTCCTGTAAATGTTCACCCTATATGCCTGTGTATTGTTTGGCTGGAAGCCACGGGAGTGAGTTCACTTACAGACCTGAAGGGTAACTAGGGGCCAAAGTCTCAGGGGTCTCACCAGGCTTTGTCAGACCAGTAAATCTGGTCTTTTTTTTTTCTGATTTTGAGTTTTGTTCCACATTGTTCTCCCACTCTTTCCAGGACCTCCTGCGCTGATCCCTTTTCAAGTGATTGACAGTAGTAGCCAGGCACCATCTAGTTCTTCTGGTCTCATGGTCATATAGTTGAGGTTCACATGGTTCACTAGTCCCTTGGACTGTTTCCTTGTATCTTTGGTTTTCTTCACTCTTCTTTGTTCTGGGGCTATTCTCCTTTTAAGAGCAAGTATCAGAGTCTCTTCCCACATCCATTTTGGCCTTTTCTTCCTTTTCTGTTGTTCTAATAATGATTTGCTTTAATCATGTGTGATGTTATTGATATCATACCACAACCTGTCTGGTCTTTGGCCACTGGTGTTCAATGCATCAAATCTGTTCTTCAGATGATCTCTAAATTCAGGTGGGAAATACTCAAGATCATATTTTGGCTCTTGTTGATGTGTTTTAATATTATTCAGCTTCAGCTTAGATTTGCCTGTGACTGATGGTCTGATCCGGAGTTTGCCCTTGGCCTTGTTCTGTCTGATGCTATTGGGCTTCTACATTGCCTCTTTCCATAGATGTAGTCAATTTGACTCCTGTGTATTCTATCTGGAGAGGTCCACATGTACAGTTACCGTTTATATTGTTTTTAAAAGGTATATGCACTGAGCAAGTTGTTAGCCATACAAAATTCTATCATGAAATCTGCAGAGTCATTTCTATCACCAAGGGCCATATTTTCCAACTGCCAATATTTCTTTGTTTCCAACTTTCACATTCCAATTAGCAGTAATTATCAATACATCTTGGTTGTATGTTTGCTCAATTCAGACTGTAGAAGTTGGTAAAAATCTTCAATTTTTTCATCTTTGGCTTTAGTGGTTGGTGCATAAACTTGAATAATAATCATATTAACTGGTCTTCTTTATAGATGTATGGATCTTATCCTATCACTGACAGCATTTTACTTCTGGATATATCTTGAAATATTCTTTTTGACAATAAATGCAACATCATCCCTCTTTAACTTGTCATTGCCAGAATAATAGACCATATAATTATCTGATTCAAAATGGTCAATACCAGTCCATTTCAGCTCAGCAGTACCTAGGATATCAATCTTTATGTATACCATTTCCTTTTTGACAACTTCCAATTTTCCTAGATTCATACTCTGTGCATTCCATGTTCCAATTATGAATGAATGTTTGCAGCTATTTCTTCTCATTTTGAGTCATGCCACATCAGTAAATGAAGGTCCAGAAAGCTTTACTTCTTCCATGTCATTAAGGTTGTCTCTACTTTGAGGAGGCAGTTCTTCTCAGTTGTATTTTGAGTGTCTTCCAACATAAGGGGCTCATCTTCTGACACCGTATTAGATGATGTTTCCTGCTATCCATAATGTTTTCAGTGGCTTTCCCCCCACCCCCAGAAGTGGACCTGTCCAATCCCCCTTCTTAGTCTGTCTTCGTCTGGATGTTCTGCTGATACTTGTCCACCATAGGTGGCCCTCCTGGTATTTGAAATATTGGTGGCATAGCTTCTAGCATCATAGCAACATGTAAGTGACCCAGCACAAGACTGACAGACTATCGGTGGAGGTGTATCTGTAGGAAGATGTAAATACATGTTTGTATGTGCTGCATGTATTTATCCACATATATAACAAACTATATAGAGGGCACAGTTACAGAGTCTTCCTAGACAGATCCAAACAGCTTGTGGGATTAGTTTACTGGGTTAAAAAAAAAACTTGAGACCATAGTCTTATGGATAACTAAGTCAATGGGCATAACAAATCACAAAGATAACATTCTACATATTATTTTGGTGAGTAGCATCTGGGGTCTTAAAGGCTTATGACTGGACAGCTAAGATACAACTATTGGTTTCTATTCCGATGGAGCAAAAGACAATGAAGAAAACCAAAATTTCAAAGGAGAAACTAGTCCATGGCACTAATATTCCACACGAACCACATCCTTTTCTAACTTGGGACCGGAAGAACTAGATGGTGCCTGTACCACTACTGGCCATTCTATCCAAGGACCCAGTAGAAGGCTCTGGAAAAAATGGGAGGAAAATATACAACAAAACTCCAATTCCTAAAAAAATTGCCAAGCCTACAGGACCAATAGACACGAGAGGAATCCTTAAAACTAATGCCCTAAGATACTCTTTGTATTTGGAATTAAAGCTATTTCTGCTTTTAGGCAAATAATAGGTTGGCCTATAAAATAAACAATATCAGCTATGAGTAATTTGCTCCTCAGACAATTTACTATATGAAAAAAAATGTTGACCATTTATCCAAAAGCAAACATGAGAAGGCAAGGGGGGAAGGGGAAGCTAGATCCATGGAAATAGAACAAAAAGAATGGAAATAATGAGAATGCTGATAAACTCCAAACCAAACTCACTGCTGTCGAGTCAATTCCAACTCATAGCAACTCCCTTTGGGTTTCTGAAGTGGTAAATCTTTACAGAAGTTGATTGCCCAGTCTTCCTTCCGAGGAGTGACTAGTGGGTCTGAACCACCAACCTTCTAGTTAGTTGTCAAATGCCTTAGGCACTATGCCACCAGAGCTCTTTAGGAATGCTGATACATCATAAAAATTGTAACCAATGCTGCAGAACAATTTGTTTTAAAAAATTCTTAAAGGGAAACCTAATTTGTGTAAACTTTCACCTATAACACAATAAAATATTATTTTTTAAAAAAAGAGTTGAGTCCAAAAAAAAAAAAAACCAACCCAAACTCACTGCCGTCAAGTCACATCCAACTCATAGCAACCCCTCCTTGGGTTTCCATGGCAATATCACTACAGAAGTAGATTGCCCAATAGTCATTCCAAGGAGTGGCTGGTGGGTTTGAACAGCCTGCCTTTTGGTTAGCAGTTAAATACCTTAGGCACTACGCTATCAGACTTACAGAAATAATATACCTTAGAAATAACATAGTTATGCGTATGTTGTAGTTTGCTAGTGCTGCTATAATAGAAATAACACAAGTGGGTGGCTGAAAGGAACAGAAATTTATTTTATCTTAGTTTAAGAGGCCATTAGTTTGAACTCAGGGTGCTGGCTCTAGAGAATGCCATCTCTGTCCACTCTGGGAAAAATCCTTGTTTAAGCTTCTATAATGTTTTCAGCATTTCTTGAGATCACCACATGACATCTATCTTTCTCCTCTTCCTGCTTGCTTTCTTTTGTGCCCATTTTGCCCTATGGGGCATAACAACCCTGTCCAGTAAGTTTGCTATGAGTTGGAATCAACTTGTTGGCAGTAGGTTTGATTTGGTTACCTAATATATGGATTATTAACTCTGCACATGAACATCATCCAGATTAATCTTTCTAAAGTATTATTTTCATCATTCTCTTCCATGTTTACAAATATTATATACAGTAAATCTACTAGATATCTTTGAAAAAGACATTTAATCATGTGCCTTAGTTTACTCATCTATAAAATGGGGATGGTAACAGTAGTTACCTCATTGGGTTACTGAAAATGAAATGGGTTAATAATTTTCAAGCAGTTAGAATAGTAAGCACTTTATATATACTTGTTAAATAAATATCTAATAATAAATGATACAATAAATAAATACATAGATATCTTCCCCATTGTTTGTCCTGGTACTTAAAGAGCTCAACTTGAGAAAAAACTCATGCCTATGGGTTTGACACTGTACGTACATTCTATCCAAAGTGCTTACATTTATAAATTGTTGTTCATTGCCATCGAGTTGGCTCCAACTCAATGTGACCTTGCGTACAACAGAACGAAACATTGCCTGGTCCTGAGTCAGTGTCACAGTCTTTGCTATGCCTGAACCCATTATTGCAGCCACTATGTCAATCCATCTCATCCAGGGCATTCCCCTTTTTCACTGACCCTCCACTTTACCAAGCATGATTCCTTCTCCAGAGAATGGTACTTTCTGACAACATAACCAAAGTAGGTGAGATGATATTCAGAAATACTTGACAATTATTTATGTGCAAACAGCAGTATTTCTAATAGCAAAACATTGAAAGCAACCTACATACCCAGCAGTAGAGAAATGTTTAGTAAGAAATGATGAGGGAGAGGGAAAGAGGGAGTTATTGCTTAGGGAGCATTGAGCTTCTGTTAAGAGTGAAGGAAAAAAATAGAAATTAATAGTGTTGATGGTTGCACAACATGATGAATGTAATTAATGTCACTGAATTGTACATTCAAAGAATGTTAAAACGGCAAAATTTATATATATACTTACAATTTAAAAAAACTGCTTAACAGTCTAGAAAACATGTAACAATCTCTTAAAAATGAATTCATACTGTGGAAAACTATAGGAGCAGTTAACTTTGTTGACAGGAGATAAATTTGACATATAAGGATGGACACAACATATTGCCAACTGAAAAAAGCAAGATGAAGAACAAAAAGTACAATATGGTTTCATGTAGATACAGTATTTCTGGAAGAAGATAGCAGAGGACAATGTTACTCTAAAGGAATGAGGTTATATGATCTTCTTACAATGACCAGGTAATTAAAGCTGATTATAAACAAAGGAATAATGAAGAGGAAAAAACTGTTGTTTTTTTTTTCTAAGACCTTAGTTCTTGGAAAACTCACTTATCAAAAGATAGTCTTTTTGCATTTTATGTTCAGATTGACCTTTATTTGAACTGAATGAACATATTGGTGGATTTGCATTGATAAAGTAGTTTGCTTCAGAATATATATCCCACCAAAGATTGTTTTAAATACCTTGCAAATAAACGTCAAAAGTTAGTTTTATTTTTTTTTAATCTGAGAAATAAGCATTATGAAATATGTATGCTTTATCCTAGAAGTTACCCAGAAATCATTAATAGGATGAGACACAGAATTCTCCATCTTAACCATTTGTGAGCGTTAAGGTAACAGCTTTTGTATTCAATAAACAAATCTCCGTGGAGGCTGAGCATCTTTAGGTAAAAGGCTTAATTTACTCATCCTCTTGGGATTCTCTGCTTTTGAGAATCACCTTCACTATCAAGAAAAAACTCAGGGAGTAAATAAAGTCAGGTCCACTTGAACCGCCGCCCCCCCTTTTGCACAGACGTTCTTCAGGAATTTTTATGCGCTTGATCCGATCTCAAAAGGGTTTGGGGCTTGGAAGTGTTTCAAGGGGTGGCAGTAGGAAGTGGTCTCAAATAAATTACATGGGGGCAATTTAACTACTGAAGCACCTGCTTTGTTTAAAAAAACAGCTTATTTTCATTTGTCATCACTGGTCCTCACTGGGTAGCTAGGCCTTGGCCACCTGATGACGCTAATGACGCGCGATGTCTCCCAGCTGCCACAATTAGAAAGTCCGAGCCTTCTCCTTTAAGAAGCCGACTCACGTGGATGCTGTGTTGTGTGCTCTCAGCTGGGAAGGGGTGGATCCTAAGGCTCACCACAATGGCCGCCTCAGGAGAAGGGGCATAGTTGGCCTCTTCTATTGGCTGTATGAATCCGAAGTGTTGGGTCAGGGGCGGGGCGAGTTGCCTAGAGCTGGGCCCAGGTCTGCAGTTTCTGAGAGGGGTGGGCCACTGAGCAAGGGGAAGCGTCAGTCGGGGAGCGTGATCCAGGGAAGGGGCGGGGCCTAGCGTAAGGGGCAGGGTGACGGTGGGAGGAGCGAGACCTAGAAATGAAGGGCGTAGTTGGCCAACCGGGAGAGCCCATTTTAGGGAGGGCGGGGCTACGATGGGTGATTGACACTGATGCCAAACCAGGGAGAGGCGGGGCCAAGGCCGGGGCCTGACTAAACCTGAAGACTCGGGTCGCCTGGGGGCTTCATCCCAGCTGGAAAAAGTAGAACCGGAGGGAGTCGAGAATCTCACAGCTGCTCAGGGTGAGTGCCAAGGGCGAAGGCTGAGTTCAGAGGCTGGTGGGGGGTGAGAGACGTCTCCGGGTCTTGCGGCGTCGAAGTACTCGGGGATGGGCTCCGGGGCGGGGGGCCCGCGGCAGGAAGTGATTCTTCGTCCCTACACTAGTCCCAGGGTCCCAGGGCGGGGCGGCCACCTCTGGCTCCCTCTGGGCGGACCCTCGGCGCTGGGACTGCGGGCCAACGAGCTGGGCTGTTTCCTCTTTGTGAGGCCCAGGCGCGGCGGCCGCGGTCGGCCCGCCCCCGCCGCGCAGCTGGGGTACCCGCCCGACAATAACAGCCTCAACCACCTCTGCGTCCGCGCCCCCGCACTTCCACCCACAACCTTGCCCTCCCAGCCCCAATTCTAAAGCTGTGATCTCGCGGTGCCCCTCCCCCAAACGCAGCCTCCGAGGCCCTGTGCGTCGCTCCCTAGGCCTCCAGCGCCCTCTTTTCACGGACTGTTTGGCCTGAGATCCCCACTCCCTGCCTGCCTCGCCTATATTGGCAGACCGTCCCCGCCGCAGTGTCGGCGGCGCGCTCCAGGCTCCGCGCCTTGGGGTTCCTGCCGCTGCGGAGGCGTGCGCTTCCCCTCGGCCTCACCGCGCCCCCTCCAGCGATCGGCTCCCGGGGTCCCTGCTCAGCAGCGCCCTCCGCTCGTCCTTGGGAGCGTGCTGGCTCCTACTCAGAAGTCAAGTCTGAACTCGATTGGAGAGTTCTTTTGGCAAGGATTACGGTACGGCGTACCTCTTCCTTAAAATGAGCAACAAACTGGAGCAAGTGGCGTTTACCATGGGGAGGGAGAAGTGTTTGCTGCTGTTTGCTCCTCTGCAAGGTAAATGTCCGCAGCCCTTGCCCTCCTGTTTCCCGATTGACCCCTGAACTGAGGCTGTGAGGACTCCAGGAAGGGGGAGGTCCCCGCTGCCCCTGGAGGAGGATGTGGTGCGCTGGTACGGGAGGCAGTGGAGTGTTCCGGACCGTGGGAATCCGCGGGGTCCCTGAACGCAAAGGCCGGGGCAAGGCCGGCTTGGACCCCGCGCCCGCCGCCTGCTCAGCTGTTTCCTGTCGGTGTTTGTTGTGTTAGGCGAGGCCCCGCCGCAGTCGCGCGCCGGCCGCCTTGGCCCTTTGCGATTTGCTCGCCAGCGTCACGTGCCCGCAATCAGCTGTAGGCAGCAGGGGCTGCGGGAAGCTGAGCTGCTTCGTCCCGCAGCCATCGAGTGTACCAGCTCCGAGGGTTCGCAGATAGCTCTCCTACAGAGAAAAGGTAGTCGTCCTTTAGCAACACCTTACACGCCTGACAGGTCGGAGGACAAATGAATATTATTAACGGTATGGTTGAAAAACGAAGTGCTTCAAAGATCTCTTTAATCCTAACACTTACAGTGCCCCTTTCAAAGAGGAGTTTAATTAGCCTGAGAAGGTGTACAGCTCATTTATTTTTAAAACTTTTTCTGTTTACAGAGTCCTGTTTGTAATCTGAGGATTTTTATTCCAGATCTCCTGACAAATGGAAAACCTGAAGTAACTTCAGGCTAACCTTGTGTTTTTGAAAAATTAGACTTAATGTTGAAGTAACTGGGAGTGATAAGATGTTAGCTAAGTTTGCGTAATCACATATACAGTGTTGCAGCTGCATTCCAACAAAGATAAACTGAAAGCACGCCATGTTTCCACGGTACATATTTGTGCCAGGTTGGAATTTTTTCCTACAAGTTTGTGGTGTACTTGTTAGTATGTTAGGTAAGAAAGAAAGAATTTTTTCTAGAAGCTTAAAATTTATTAGTAAAGTCATGGACAAATGAAGTAACAATACAGAGTTGAATGTTACAAGAGCTCAAAAATAGGGCAGTGAGGGATGTGAGCAGGAGTGGACTAGGTGTATTTTGAAGTAGATAGGTTTAATTAGCCCTAGAAAATGAAGAGGCTTTGACTTGCTGTTGAGCATTCAAAGGATTAGGAAAAACAGATCTGAAGTATTTACAAATACTAAGAAGGTGAAGCCTGTGGAATTTGGCACACAAAATATTTCCACAGCCCTATAATCTTTCTGGGAGCCCTGGTAGCATAGTGGCTAAGACACTTGACTGCTAACCAGAAGGTTGGCTGTTCAAACCCACCAGCCACTCCTCAGAAGGAAGATGGGGCAATCTACTTCCATAGTGATACTGCCTTTGAAACCCAAGGAGGGGTCACTATGAGTTGGGTCCGACTCAACGGCGCATAACAACAACATAATCTTTCTGGATATGTACTAAAATACTAGGTAGAATGTTAACTCCTGGGAAGAGGTAGACTGATTTTATTACATGTGTTACGCACTTCATTCAGCCTAATAGATTTAGTGGTGCTTTTTTTTTTCCCTGAAACTTATCTCTTACTTATCTTTAGGAGGGTGGTGCTCAAGTAAAAGAAATGTGCTCTATAGGGGAAACGTAATTTGTTGGATTTTTAATAATAATAGCTTTTCTAAACAAGGTTCATAAAATACATGTACTTCTTCTAAAATAATGTTTGGTTGGATCTTTGAAGATTTTTTACTCTAGACTTGTTTACTTTTCTTTTGCTCTATTTAGTGGTGGGAAAGAGAACCAGGTTGAAAAATAATACAAAAGGAAAGAAATAAGGGCAAAAATTGTTTCTAAAAAGAAAATATTAAACTAGTTTCTAGTCTCAAAAAAAAAGTTTATAAAGTTAGCTCTAAGTATATTCATGTGATAAGAAGGTAGTACTAACTGTATTTGAATCTAGAATACTGTTTTTTAAATTTTATAGAACCCTAGTGGCACAGTGGTTAAAGCACTGGGCTGCTAACTGAAAAGTTGATGATTCAAATTTACCAGCTACTCCAGGGGAGAAAGATGGGGCAGTCTGCTTCTGTAAAGATTATAGCCTTGGAAACTCTACTGTGCCCTATGGGGTCCTTAACAATCAAAATTGACTCAACAGCAATGGGTTAAATAATTACATCAATTAATACCAATTTTCCTGGCAATCCTGTGTAGTAATTTTGAAGTCATATAGCAACTGAATCTTAACTATGACATGAACTTGCTACTTTACATCTGAATCAGGAAACTAGACAGTTAAATTATGGTGCAATGAAAGGCTTTCCCCCCCCCCCCCCCCCATCACAACAAATGAGAAATGATGAATTTGCCTTGCCAGAAGGTGTTTTGGGGAGATTACCAACTCTGATCATCCAGCTGACTCACTGAATTATATGACTAGTCTTATTTTCTAGATGACTAAGCATTAAGTATTATAGAAATATAGCAAACATGGAAAACATTTAACAGACAATAATGTATTACTGGGAGTGGGGGTGGAAAGCATGCACTTAGAAGTTACTGCCAGATGAAGAGCTAGTTCCACAACTAGAGCATCATTTGACAGACTAAACTGGTCAGATATTACAAGAGAATTAACAAGATCAGAACTTTATAGTGTCACTGAAACCTTGGCTTAGTAAATATATTTTGTATAAAATTTGGACAGTTGGTTTTATGGATCAAATTTTATTCCAGTAAAACCTGCGAAAGCTGGACTCTGAGGCAGAAACCTGTCAGAAAGAAGAAAAAGCTGTTTTCCAATAATCACTCACTGCCATTGAGTTGATTCTGACTTAAGCAACCCTGTAGGACTGAGTGAAACTGCCTGATAGGGTTTCCAAGGCTGTAAATCTTTTCTTAAGCAGATTGCCACATTTTTCTCCCAAGGATCAGATCAATTGGTAGGTTTGAACTGCAACCCTTTTGGTTAACAGCCAAATGCTTTAACCATCAAGCCACTCAAGTGCCTTTTTGACTAATAGAAAACCGAAAAACCATACTTACTGCCATCAAGTTGATTCTGACTCATAGTGACCCCCTTTGAGTTTCTGAGTAAATCTTTACAGAAGTAGATTGCCTAGTCTTCCTTGCATGGAGGGCTAGTGGGTCTGAACCACCAGGCTTTTGGTTAGCAGTCAAATGCCTTAAGCACTACACCACCAGAGCCCCTTTTGGACTGTTGTTGTTGTTCTTATGGACTCCACTCAGGACAACCCCTCCTTGGGTTATCAGTAGGGAAGTAGATTGCCCAACCTTCCTTCCAAGAAGTGGCTGGTGGGTTTGAACTGGCAGCCTTCTGGTTAGCAGTCAAGTGCCTTAGGCACTGTGCTACCAGAGCTCCTTTTGGACTAATAGAGAGCAATTAAAAAAAAAAAAAAGTGGTAAGACTGCTACATGTCAAAGACAAAAAACTAGTGAGACCTGAAAAACAAGGCAGTCCTGTCAAGTTCCAGCTCATAGATTTCACTATTTTTTTCGTTGTAGGTTTTCAATAGAATTTAATTACAAATCAGTATGAAAATAGTTGATTAAATTATAATAGCCTTAAATGTTAATTATTACAGTGGTTAAAAATGTTAAAACTTATTTGGATTTTGTTCCTTCCTTTGTTTAGGTAAGAGACTGAAAACCAGATTTACAAGCATGCTTCTGCATGTTTCCATTTTAGCAGAATCATTACAAAACAAAACCTCCCCTGGAAGAGGCACATTCTTTTAACCCTTTCTGCGCTTGCTTCCTTGTACACTCAGTTCCCTGCTAGGAGAGAGTCTTTGTATCTTGACCTTACCTACCATTTTCCAGGGCAATGGGGAAAAAAAGACTTCCTGCTGTTGCCTCTATTTGGATTCACAGTGACCCCATGTACTTCAGAGTAGAACTGCAGCTCCATGGGGTTTACTTGGCTGTAATCTTTCTTACATAAGCATTTCATCAGGCCTTTCTTCCTGGGCTCTGCTGGGAGGTATATATTTGGACTATCATCCATTCTGTTAGTAGTCAGCACCCCTTTTCAACTATCAAAGACTAGAGGTCCAGTGGAGTATGCTCTGTGTAGTTCTTGGAAATGACCTGAGGGGATCATTCCTTTAAGAGCCCTCTAGCTGTGAACTGGGTGTTTTCTCTGTCTGAGGGTCTTCAGAGATGCAAATAGAGGCCTATTGTTCTTATCCCTGGTATTTAGGGATGGGAAGTGAAGAATTCTCTTTACCTAGCTTGAAGCCAAACTAAATACAGAGAACATGAGTACCTGTTTTGCAATTTAGATCTGTGATTTATCTCTTGCTTGTAATTTCTGCCATCTGGTCACTTAGCTTGTTGTTGTTATGTGTCCTCGGTGGGACTCAACTCATAGTGACCCCTCCTTGGGTTTCCCAGGCAGTATCACTACCAAGTAGATTGCCCTATCTTCCTTCCAGAGGAATTTAGCTTGGCTGTAATTAATAGGAGGTGAAGCTAGTTAGTTTTTGTGTCAAATCTTTGGGCCTTGTTTTCCTCATATAGTAGGAGTAAAGGGAATTCCTGTGTGTGCAAATGGTTAAGTGCTCTGGGCTGCTAACAAGAGGTTGGAGTCCACCCAAAACCAAAAACCAAACTCACTGCCATCTAGTAGATCTGACTCATAGGGACCCCTCCTTGGGTTTGTGAGGCACTATCTCTATGGAAGTAGATTGCCCAACCTTCCTTCTGAGGAGTGGCTTATGGGTTTGAACCTACAGCCTTCTGGTTAGCACTCACATGCCTTAGGCACTACACCACCAGAGCTCCCAAAGGTCTCATAAGTCAACATTGAAAACCTTACAGATCACAGTTACAGTGTGACACACGTGGGGTTACCTTGAGTTGGAATAGATGGCAACTGGTATGTGGTATGGTAGGGGAGGGAAGGAGTGTCATCTACTTTCGCTGACTTCTTTTTTTTAAAAAATCACTTTCTGTGTTTTAGGCACTGTTCTCAGGATGTACTGTTAGTTGCTATGTATTACCTACATTTTATTCTCACAACTCAGAAGTTCATACTGCTGTTGCCATCGTACAGGTGAAGGAACAGGATACCTTGCCCAAGTTTTATTAAGAGGCAGAGCTGAGGTTTGAGCATAGGTAGTCTGGTGATAGGAGCTCTGGTAGCATAGTGCCTAAGGCACTTGACTGCTAACCAGAAGGCTGGCGGTTCAAACCCACGAGCCACTCCTCGGAAGGAAGGTTGGACAATCCTGCTTCCTAGTCATACTGCCTTGGAAACCCAAGGAGGGGTCGCTATGAGTCGGGGCCGACTCGACGGCACATAACAACCACCACCACAAGAAGTCTGGTGATTACGGACGTGGAGTCTGCAGTCACACTACATTGGTGTCCAAAAAAAAAAAAAGCCCATTGCTGTGAAGTTTATTGCAACTCATGGCAACCTCATGTGTTATACAGTAGAGCTGTTTCATAAGATTTTCTTGGCTGTAATCTGTACTGAACAGATGTCCAGAGCATTCTTTCATGGCACTGCTGGGTGGGTTTGAACCAACAGCCTTTATGTTAGTAGTCAAGCATGTATCAGTTTGCCCCACCTAGGCCATGAAAACCCCATGGAGTGCAATTCTACTCAGCTACACAGAGGTCACCATGATTTAGAATCAGCTTGACAGAGACTATTTTAGTCTCTATATTGTTTACACATCTATTCCTTATTTTCATGCACATTATGTTTATGGCTGTAATGAGCCACAGTCTTCCTGAGAGAGAACAAAAAAAGCATGTAGAAGTTGATGTGTGTCTTTTAAGGGCCCTCTGGCATCATTTTGTAAATAACCATTTACAAAGTAGGAATCACTACCCTGTTGAAAAGTTTCTCTGACAATGCAGAACAATGCTTGATTTTATCAGTTGAAAAATAAACATTCATAGTGACCCTTTACTGCAAGAAGTATTTGGGGTAAGGAGAGGAGGAGGCAGCAACTGGATATTACCTCTTTTTATAGTTCGTTTTTAGCATGCCGAACTGATTATAGCAAGTTAAGGATTTTAGCTATAAGATTTGTGGAGAAAAGAGAAGTGATATTAAACTTACAGTGCCAAATACCCTTTTTGATTCTTAAACCTGAATGACAAAAGTTCTGTTTCTCTGAGAAAGAAGCAGAAGCTATCTAAATGAAATAAATGTTCTTTCCCTGTCAGAATGTATGTTTAAGCAGGTTTCAGTAAACTTTTCCTGTGAAGGGCCAGGTAGTAACAATTTTGGCCACTGCAAGCCACAAGATCTTTGTTGTGATCAGAATGCAACCAAAAGAGGGGGGAGAGACTGTGTTCCAATAAAACTTTATTAATGGATACTGAAATTTGAGTTTTATATAATTTCACATGTCACAAAATATTCTTCTTTTCTTAAAGCACTTTAAAAAAAAAAAAAAAAAAAAAAAAAAAAAACAAAAAAAATCCAAACTCATTGCCTTCTAGTCAAAACCAACTCATAGTGACCCCTCCTTGGGTTTCTGAGGCAGTATCTCTACAGAAGTAGATTGCCCCATCTTTTTCTGAGGAGTGGCTGGTGGGTTTGAATGGCCAGCCTTCTGGTTAGCATTCAAACGCTTAGGCACTATGGCACCAGAACTCCCATTTAAAAGTATAAATCATTCTTAGCTTATAGGCTGTACAGAAACAGGTAGAAAGCTGGGTTTGGTCCACAGCCTTAGTTTGCTGAGCAACCCCTCCTTTTAAGCACAGTATGTAGCAAAAAGCTAAAATCATAAACAAGATACTGTGTTTTGTGTTAGTGTATATATAAGAAATCAGTAGTCTATTTAGGAAATTGCTTTATTGACCTAACATCAAATAGGAAATTACATAGTCCACAATATTTGATTTAAAAAAAAAAAAAAAAAATGCATTCCTGGAGATTTTGTCTTTCATGAATTTCTGAAAACAAAAAGCCCTGACTGAATATGTGTCATAGCCAGTTCTGTGCCATTAGCCAAGTCTCCAAAATATAATTGCTTTACCAGAGTCTCCTAGTATAATAGAAATTGAAATTTTTACATAGCTAAAGGTGCTGTTTCGTGGAGGGAGAAGAAATTGAAAATAATTATTATTAAATCATTTTTAATTTGAAGTGTTGAAGACAGCTTCTTAAATAAAACTTATGCTTTAGCTGTGGTAAATTTGGTCCTAATCTTGGTGATAAAATAAAATTAAATTTCAGTGGTGGCATGTTGAAGCATGCATTTTTATTACTTACGGACAAAGTAAGCTTCCTGAAAAATTAACAGAGAGTTAGGTATCCTGAAAGCTGCTCATTCTTAAGATGTTTTAGAAATGTGTGGCAAAAGATATTAGGGACTCTTCTTAGTCCAACCAGGGTGCCTGAGGTGTATGAGAAACATTTTGCATATAACAACAATCAGAAAGCAGAGCAGTGGTTACCAGTGACTGGGATGGGAAGATTGACTGCAGATAGATTTGTGGGAAACACTCTTAAGCTCATTTGTGATGATGGTGGTACAATTCTATAAATTTACTAAAAATCATTCAGTTGTATGTTTACCAAACCAAACCAAACTCACTGCCGGGGAGTCAGATTCCACTCATAGTGACCTTTCCTTGGGTTTCGAGGCAGTATCACTATGGAAGTAGATTGCCCAATCTTTTTTCCAAGGAGTGGTTGGTGGGTTTGAACCACCAGCCTTCTGGTTTAGCAGTCACATGCCTTAGGCACTACACCACCAGAGCTCCCTGTATGTTTACACATACTATAAATTTTACCTACTGTAAACATAATTATATATTTATAATTTATAGTATGTAAACTGTATTCTATAGAGCTTTAGTGGCATAATGCTGTTAACCAAAAGGTAAGCAGTTCAAACCCACCAGCTGCTCCATGGGAAGATGAGGCTATCTACTTCAGTGAAGAGTTACAGGATTGGAAACCCAGTGGAGGTTCCTATCAGTCAGAATTGACTCAATGGCAGTGGGTTGGGGTATTTTTTAAAAAAAATACTCTATTTTGTAAGAAAAATACTTTTCAAGTTTGTTGAGATATAGTAGTCTGAACTTTCAAAAGGGGTGGTGAAGCACATGCCTTTGACCAAATGAAGCACGATCTAATTTAGCACAAATGTAGTGACACGTATGAATGTATTTTGTGCAGAATAATAATATATAGTCCCTGACCACAGAGGTTTACTTAGAAGTGACAAGAACTTAAATTGAGACAGTGGTGAAGGAGAATGAGGAAAGACCTCCAAAAGTGATTAAGCTCCCTGAGTAGTGCAAACTGTTTGCCCTCAACTACTAACCTAAAGTTGGTGGTTTGAACCCACCCAGCAGTGCCACAGAAGAAGGACCTGGTGATCAGCTTCCATAAAGATTACAACCAAGAAAACCCATGGACCAGTTCTGCTCTGTAATGCACGAGGTTGCCATGAATCGGAATTTGGTCAATTGCAGTGAGTATGGATTTCGCAAGAGGTGAAGAAGTTGCTGGAGTTTCTAGTTTAGGAGATTGTGTGATTGGAATTGTCATCATCCAAAATAGGGAATACAGAAGGAACAGCGTGGAGGCAGGAGGTGGGTGGATATGTGATGAATCTCATGAAGAATGTTAGTGAACCAGGTAGCCCTGAATATCTTGGTCACAAGAGAGTACAAAGAACTGAAGCAAGAATTAGTTCAGATCCCAGTTTGGCCAATTTGGAAAGTCACACACTCATCTATAAAATTGTTGTTACTGTTATGTGCTGTCGAGTCGGACCTGACTCATAGCGACCCCTCCTTGGGTTTCGGAGGCAGTATCACTACGGAAGTAGATTGCCCCATCTTCCTTTCGAGGAGTGGCTGGTGGGTTTGAACTGCCAGCTTTCTGGTTAACAGTCAAGTGCCTTAGGCACTATGCTACCAGAGCTCCTATAAAATTAGAGTAATAAATAAAAACCCAAAAAGCTAGTTGCCATTAAGTCAATCCCTTATTAAGAGTAGATTTAGTCCACAGGAATTTCTTTGTTGTAATCTTTACAGAAGTAGATTACCAGACCTTTCTACCACAGTGCTGCCAGGTGGGTTTGCCCTGCCAACCTTTAGGTTAGGAGTTGAGTGCAAACTACGCTATCCAGTAATAAATACCTACTTAAAAACATGTCATGGTTAAATGCGTATGTAAGGTACCAAATGCCATGCTTCATACAGTGTAGACACTAATATAATTGTTAGGTCTAAGGCTGAGTTCAGTATATCATCCCAGTCCAGAGAAGCCTGATTATATATTCAAATGTTATGTCTTAGCTTTTTAATGACTCTTCCTCCTCAAAGTTAATAAAGCAGCATTTTCATTAATGTCAGCCTTTTGAGAATTTGGTTAGTATAAGCTAGTGCTAGATTGGCACACAATGACTAAGTTGAGTTTTCTACCCCCTGAAATGCTAAAGTTTAACCCTAGAACATAATGACATTGGCAGAGCTCTTTCTGCTTCCTAAAGACCATTGACAGAAAGTGATGTTTTGCTTGCTAGGTTCCACAGCATTCTGGATTATCTCTTTTGGCAAATAAAAACGGCATTTTATATGTGTATAAAGAGGATATATATGTATGTATATTATATATGTATATATAATACGTACAAGTATATAGATAGATGGAGAACTCTATAAATGGCAACCACAACTAGGAATAGTGTAACATAAGGTTCTGCCCAGATATTTTTGGTCTTGGTAATGAATCATATAATTGAACCCAGTAAAAATACTTGGGTAAAAGAGTAAAAAATAGACTGAATTTGAAGCAGAAGAAGAAGGAATGTTAAATCTGTTCACCCCCTTTAGGATGAAGAGCTTAAGCTGTATCCAGTAGCACATGGCCACAGCTGTACATATATTATAATTTTGAGCCAAAAATAAAATGATGTATGTGAAAGTATAGGAAAAGTTCATTTGACATCCAGTATGTTTTCCACAATAGCATTGTGTCTGCCAGTGTAGTTACACCTGCACTGTGGTTGAAAGAAACAAAATAAAGATTTTATTTAAAAGTTTGAGGGAAAATTGGTTTGAGGGATGGGGAATGGAGTCCAACTACTGGACCATGCAAACCTCAGCCTGCATGACCCTGAGACCAGAACTAGCTGATGCCTATAGGAGAGCCTGGATAGAGTGGGAGAAAAGTGTGGAGCAGCCCTCAAAATCCCAAAAAAGACCAGGTTTACTGGTCCTATAGAGGCTGGTGAAACCCCCAGACTATGGCCCCTAGTTCCCCTTTGGGCCTGGAATTGAACAAATGGGCCTATCAGGTGAACATTAACACCAGGTAGATACATTGCCTAGAAAAATCAACAGTGGGAGATCTGAAGGGTAGCATTTGCACAGGGAGATAGCTTAGAGGGAGGGCAAGAATACATTGGAAAGGAGGACACAGGAAAGGGGTCACTAGAGGGAGGAAGTGGAAAGAAAACTGATACAACAATAGCAGCAACAAAGTCTCGGAAGCCCTGTTGTCATCATCGTTGTTGTTGTTATGTACCGTCCAGTTGGATCCGACTCATAGTGACCTCTCCTTGGGTTTCGGAGGCAGTGTCACTACAGAAGTAGATTGTCCAACCTTCCTTCCGAGGTGTGGCTGGTGGGTTTGAACCACCAGCCTCTGGTTAGCGGTCAAGTGCCTTTAGGCACTATGCTACCTAGGTGAAGGCTCTTAGTAGTTTTCTAAGGTATACAACCTAAAGACTGTACCTAGGTGAATTTGTGATTCTTTTCTGTTAATGACTAGTATGACCAAAATCAACTGCTCATAGGTTAACTACTTGATTTATGCATGTCAAGAATACCTGTTTTTTACCATTAGTCATACCTCAAATATCTTACAAGATAAAGTAGCTGAATGAAGCAGAGAAGACTGGGGTGTTGGTTGGGGGTGGAGTGGGAATCACAGCCCTGGTCAGTTGTTGCCATTGCCATACAAGAGTACATGCACAAGAATACATGACTCGTGTTGCCAGATCTCCCCATTGTTAAGAAGTCCAAAATACATGCTTTTAAATTAAATCTCCCAATTTCTGTGTCAGCTCACTGTTTTTTTATTAAGAATGGAAACTAGTCCAAATAAAACATGTCCACATATGCTTTATGAGAAAAGGGCTTTTCTACTAGTTGGTCACTACTATATCCCTAGACCACCAAATGAATTTGGCCTGCAGATTTCAAATTTATAGTCTCTGAAACTATATTTAACAACTACTGTGTTCTTAACCATCTGGAAAAACTAATGTTACAATCTTTCAAAAGGCTAAAATGATAGGTAGCCTTATTTTTTGTTGTTTTGCAAGAATGTAGTAAGAAAATGAATAATCAGTATCCCAAATCTTGTGTTTCTAGCCCAGGATTTTTCTTTTACTAGCTACACATTGTCACCATTTATTTTTTTATTCCTTAATAAACTACCATGTCATGTTTAAGGAAAGTCATTATGATCTTCATGATAGGACTTTTCTAATGACATTACAGCTGCCCAATGGCTGGGGAAGTTGAAAGATCTAAGAAAATAAAATTTTCTTGTTTGAATTTATAAAGGAATTTCCTCAGATTTAAGATAACAGTAGATTCTTATTATAGACATGGATTTTAGATTTTTTTTTTTTAATGACAGTTTTATCAGCTCTGCATGCTATTTTAAAGACGTGAGTCCAGTCCCATTGTTCAAGGGATTGCCATGAGTAGGGGGCCGACTCCATGGGCTCTAACAACAGCAACAATAATTAAAACACAGGAGCTGATAACCACATCCAGGAATAAATGCTTTTTAAAAATGAAAGCTGAGGTATATACCCACATCTTTCAAAATATTAGTGTTGTTAGGTGCTATCAAGTCGGCTCCAACTCACAGCGACCCTGTGTATGGTAGAATGAAAAACTGCTCCAGTGCCAGCCTCACAATGCTTGCTAAATACCTGAGCCCATTGTTGCAGCCACTGTGTTAATCCGTCTTATTGAAGGTCTTCCCTTTTTTCACTGACCCTCCACTTTACAAAGGATAATATCCTTCTCCAGGGAATGGTCCCTTCTGACAATATGACCAAAGTAGGTGAGATGAAGTCTGGCCATTCTTGCTTCCAAGGAGCATTCTGGCTGCACTTCCTCCAGGACACATTTAGTAGTTCTGGCAGTTCATGGTACTTTCAGTATTCTTCGCCAACACCACAAGTCAAAAGCATCAACTCTTCTTTGGTCTTCCTTGTTCATTGTCCAGCTTTCACATACACATGAGGTGATTGAAAATACCATGGCTTGGTTAGGTACATCTTAGTCTTCAAAGAGGCATCTTTGTTCTTCAGCACTTGAAAGAGGTCTTTTGCAGCAGATTTGCCCAGTTTAATACATCATCTGATTTCTTGACTGTTGCTTCCATGGGTGTTGATTATGGAACGAAGTAATATGAAATCTTTGACAACTTCAGTCTTTTCTCCTTTATTGGTCCATTTGTGAGGATTTTCGTTTTCTTTATGTTGAGATGTAATCCATACTGCAGATTGTAGTGTTTAATTTTCATCAGTAAGTGCTTCAAGTCATCTTCACTTTCAGCAAGCCAGGTTATATTGTCTGCATATCACAGGTTGTTAATGAGTCTTCCTCTAATCCTGATGCCACGTTCTTCATATGAGAAAGGTGATGCCACAGAATGTGGAAATTACCAAACAATATCATTAATATCACACATAAGTAAAACCTTACTGAAAATAATTCAAAAATGGTTGTAGCAGTATATTGACAGAGAACTTCCAGAAATGCAGGCTGAATTCAGAAGAGGACATGGAATGAGGGATATCTTTGCTGATGTCAAATAGATCTTGCTGAAAGCAAAGTATACCAGAAATATGTTTACTTGTGTTTTATTGACTATGCGAAAGCATTCAATTGTGTGGATAATAACAAATTATGGATAACATTGAGAAGGATAAGAATTCCAGAACACTTGATTGTGCTCATGAGGAACCTGTACATAGACCAGGAGGCTGTCGTTTGAAAAGTACAAGGCCATATAAAATCAGGAAGGGAGTGCGTCAGGATTGTATCCTTTCACCATATTTATAAAATACTGCTTTCCCCCCCCCAAAAAAAAAAAAGAAACACTGCCATCGAGTTGGATCTGACTCATAGCAACCCCTCCTTGGGTTTCTGAGGCAGTATCACTATGGAAGTAGATTGCCCCATCTGCCTTCCGAGTAATGGCTGGTGGGTTTGAACTGCCAGCCTTCTGATTAGCAGTGAGATGCCTTAGGCACTATGCAACCAGAGCTTAGGATAAATTATTTGCAGTGAATTTAAGGAATTGTACATATTAACTCTTATAACTTTTGAAATACTGAAGTGTGGCTATCATAGTTTCAGAAGTTTGTTTCACAACTTTATCTTTTCAGTAAAAATAAGTGCATTCTATGATTTTGTTCATTAGTAAGGCTCTTAAAATACAAGCAAGTTAGCATTTTCTAACGGATCGTGTTGCCCTAGCCTTATGCCGAGCTTGACCATCTTGTATACTATCTTAGAAGAGGCAGTATAGGGTGATTGGAGAACTTTGTATTTCAGTCAAGTGACCTTCTTTCCAGTTCTGGCTTTTCATACTTGAAAGCTATGTAACATAACCTTTGACCTTTTTAGATTTCTTAGGATAGTCTGTGAAATGGAGGGTGCTTTAAAGTGTTGCTCAAAGTATTGTTGTGAGGATTTAATAAGCTTTAATAAGCACCTTGTATGGTGCTCCGTAGCTACTAGGCTCACTTACTAAAGTTCATGTGGACACCCCTGTACAGTTGTTTCTGGTGACCACAGGTCCACTCACCCTGTGCTCACAAACCAGACTACTCTTCTCTTGTTTTCTGATATCCCCTCTTCCCTCTCTGCTTTTTTTGACTACCTGATGGCTCCTCACCAAATCATCCTACTCATACCTTGCAGTCTGTTCTCAAATTGCACAAGTTCAGAATGTGTACTTGCACTGTGCTCTATGTTTACTTCCTTGGCTCACTGCTTTCAAAGTGTTAGCTTGGATATGCCTGTTTGTTTGTTCAATGCATGAACTTTGAATCCTTTTAGCTATTTTACCTACTAAGTACTACAAGGCAGATTACATATAAATGTTTTTCTGTATCACCCACCAAGTAGGTGCTAACAATTTTTAAAATTATAATGCATTTCTTTTCCTTTTCCATTTGCTCCTAGGTTTTTAGAACTTCAACTCGAAAAATGGGCAGAATTTTCCTTGACCATATTGGTGGTACTCGTCTGTTTTCTTGTGCAAACTGTGATACAATCTTGACCAACCGCTCAGAACTCATCTCCACTCGCTTCACAGGCGCCACTGGCCGAGCATTTCTTTTTAACAAGGTTGGTGAGAAAGTTGACTTCATTTCCTAAGTCAGTTCAGTGGATATACGCAATACTTCCCAGAGCTTGGAGGTACCAGTAGTAGTTATAATGAAGAGCTGAAGTCAGTGGAAGAACTGCTAGTTTGTTTTATGAGGGATTTCAGGAAAGCATTACTAAAATGTGATTTTTAACCTTGAAAGTTTAAAAATGTGCTGCAAGAAGAGGGGTGGACTCCATTGCCTCAGGAAACACCCGGTGTAAGAGTTTGACAGTGACTTTAGCACGCATTATGGAAGAGGGAGCCAAGATGCCCCTTGCTCCTTTGCCGTTGTTGTATCCAGATAGGGAAGTAGCTGCATTAAGCTGTCATAAATTGACAATGAAAGTGAACAAGGATCACTTAACTTCTCTTGCTTTAATTCATGCTCACTAAACATCCTTCTGATGATAATTTGACTTCTTACTTAGGTTTGCCAACATGAGCGCTCTCTGATTTACAAATGAGTGTTCAGTCTGCTTGCTCCTCTAATTACTGGCTTGCTTTGAAATTGATTGATGTGGATCTACCTCCTGGGTCTAAAGTCTACTAATATAATTAAATTTCCAAAATCTCTTAGGCTAAGGAACAGAGCTAATGCAGGTACTGCTCTTGGAAGGCCCTGTGAACTTCCCCAATGGACATCCCCCTCTGTTCCATGTACATACAAGTTTTTCTCTCAAAATGTATACTTTAATCTTTATTTAGATGGAGAGCAAGAGTCAGCGTGCTATAGCTGGCAAACTGCTACCTGTTTTTATAATAAAGTTTATTGGAATAGAGCTGTGCTTTTGCATTTATGTATTGTCTGTGGTAGTGTTCATGCTGCAAAGGCAGAGTTGAATACTTGAAACAACGATCATATTGCCCTCAGCCAAAAATATTTCCTATTTGGCCCTTTACAGAGTCTGTTGTATACTCTTACACTAATTGCTTTATTTGTATTCCTGAAGCATTGATCACTAAAATAGTAAATGAGAATAATTGGATCCAAATCTACATTTTATGATTCCAATTCCAGGACTCTTCCCTCCAAAACAGAAGTGTAAGTAAGCCATTGCCCTGGAGTTAGTTCTGACTCATAGTGACCCTGTAGGACAGAGTAGAACTGCTCCCATAGACTTCCCAAGGCTATACTCATTAAGAAGTCAAATTGCCACATCTTTCTAATGTGGAGCAGCTGAGAAGTACCAACTGTAGACCTTTCTGTTAGCAGCTGAGTGATTTAACCATTGTGCAACCAGGGGTCCTTACAAGTGTAAATAAGATGTATAAATAGTGTGGCTTGAGCTTGTACGGTAGTACATGATTGCATTAAATGTCTAGTGCACTACAATTTCCAGATGTTTACCTGACCTAGTAGCTTCTCAAAATAGTTCTTGGCCTTCTTGGAGAACATATTGTAGGTTTGACCAGCATAATCACTTTCATTTCATTTTTCTGAAGTTGTTCTATTAATTGTACTAACCATAATATTGGATACTTGTTTGGCAAATAACTTAACATGCCTTTGCAATTTTTTTTTTTTTTTTTTTAATGTTTCTTAGGTAGTTAACCTGCAGTACAGTGAAGTTCAAGACCGGGTGATGCTCACTGGCCGTCACATGGTTCGAGACGTGAGCTGCAAAAACTGCAATAGCAAACTGGGATGGATCTATGAGTTTGCCACTGAAGACAGCCAGCGTTATAAGGAAGGCCGTGTGATCCTGGAACGTGCTCTAGTTCGAGAGAGTGAGGGCTTTGAGGAGCATGTACCATCTGATAACTCTTGAAGAAAAAGAGATAAATGCCATCTTTTCCCAGGTCTCCTTCACTGAAAACAAAAATCTACTTACATACACTGTCACCTTAGCATCCGAGTCGGATTCATGAACTGCGGAACCAGAGGTTGTGAGAATCTAAGATGGAATCCTTTTCTTTCTTTCTTTCTTTTTTTTTTTTTTTTTTTAATTTTCGATCCAGCAGCAGTGTGTAGAGAGAATATTATGCAGATGCCGTTAATTTTTTTTTTTTTCCTTGTGTTTACATCTGAGGCAGAAATAGTCTATCTGCAGTTACATAGTGGACTAAGTGAGGAAAAAATCTGGGCTATTAGAGTGAAAAACAGTGTTTTATGTAAATTTTGAAAGGAAAATATGTCAAGAGCATGGTTTTTAAAACTTATTTGGGCTTCATTTTAAAACTTTCAAAAAACCCAGTTATTTTACCTGATTTGCTAGCTTCAGAGAAGAGATCCGAATTTGTGACCAGAGCTAAAGGTCCAGTGTTAGTATGGCTTGTGCTGGCCATTGTGCCATATTCTTGTTGGAGATGAACCGTAGCACCAGAGCCCATTCTTCCTTGTCGGTCTTGACCCAAAGATGTCACCATTCCTAGTTATTTGTCACCACATAATTGGTGTTGATTGGAAAGTTTTCCTGAAATGGATGGGGCAGAACTGCTTGGTTGTCTTTTTCCGTGTAACTTAAGCATAGTAATATAAATAAAGTGATAGTTGGATGTTTTTGGTCCTGTGTTGCTTTTAAGATTACTTTTTAGAAAAAGGGAGTACTTGATAAGTAATTGTCATAGTAGTAAGTGTTTCTTTTCATTTCTAAGTGAAATTGCTATGTATAAGATACTACTCTTTGTTTAAATTAAAGGACACTGTTTAAACCCACAGTGTTGCATTTAGAAAACAGTTGAACAGACTGTCAGTATGCATTCATGCAAAAAGCATTTAATCTGCATCTGTTTCAGAAGAAGGGGGAAGTGAAGCAGATTATCTGAAAATACTGCTTCATAAAATATTTCTTCTCTCTGTTTTACATTGATTTTGACAAGTCTGTGGAGCCTAATAGTTCCATCAAAAGACTAGATCTCTCTCATCATTACTATTGTTTTTTTTCCCCAGATCTTAGTAGTTCAACTATTGAAATTGAAACTGTACTTGGTTCCCTCAAGTAGAAAGGGATCACATTTACCTCAGGTTGCTATTTAGCCCAAAATTTATGACATTATGAAGAATTAAAATGTTAATGTTGATTCTAGAAATTCTGCAGTTTGCTTCTGGCAGAATAAATTACATCAAAATTGCCTAATTATTTAGATAAACGAATGATTTGTTAAGAGTGCTGGATATCAAGATCTTTTATCTAGAGAGAAAACTTGCCTCCTGTTTTGGATATCAGAAGTGCAGTTAAGTTCCTCCTTTTTGCCTTTGGGCACTTGCTTAGAGGCACAGGTCTCTGATTAAGTAGGTATAATATTGCATTTGAGATAAGTGGACACAAATTCTTCTTCCTTCACCATTGACTATATCTTTAAGCATTAACAAAGAGGGGTCATTTGCATGTATTTGCATACCAGTTTTTGATAATGAGCAGGTTCCTAGTAGCATGCCTTACCTACAGCACTGTGTGCATTTGCTGTCCAATAAAGTATATTTTGTCTTGCATTGGTGCAATATTGCTACTTATTTTCCCCTGATCTTTAGCTAGCGATCATCTTGTCTTAATTTTTATCTGTGACCATACGCATACCTTTGAATTACTATAGCTTTCTCCAGTTGGCAATAACAGTGTGACATTCAGATTTAGTTCACTGTACTTAATTTACACCTGGACCCACTGAATTTGCCAGGGTTAACTTATCTGAGATTGTTTTGCCTCAGACACAACTTACGTTGTTGTTAGATGCCATTGAGTTGTCTCCTTCTCATAGTGACCTTTTGTACAACAGAATGAAACACTGCCCAGTCCTGTGCCATCCAGTGATAGACAGTGTTTCACTGCTATTTATAAAGTTTTCATTGGCCACACAACTATAGTATATGTGAACAAAAAAAATAAATGTCCTGTTGCTGGGTTAACTCTTAAGTGACTGTGGTGTGATACCACAACAAGAAGACCCTCTATGCCTGCCTTTCAAAATACATTACTTTTGTAAAAGTAGCAGTATGAAAGATCCAATCAAATCAGATTCTTTTCTTACAGAAAAGTGAAAATTGTTCACTCTATGGGAAAACCACTAATTAAAGAAAAAGGTGGTGGTTTAGGATGCAAAGATTAAGCCAAGTACAGGTGAATTTTGCTGAATAAGTGGGAATGTGACATATATACAGATTTAAGTTTTTCCCTTTGAAGACATTTTAGAAATCCTTTCCTTAGTTGTAGGTGTCAGTGGCTATAATTGTTTTGATTTTAAACAGCGTGAATGCTTGTTTGGCAGCAAGGAAGGATCCTAAGGTGAGTTAAAAATCTGTAAGCAATTATGAAATTTTTTTAACTACAATTGTGAGTGGCTACTTTGTCACAGGAACAAATTGAGAAACCACCAATTGTATAATACTCAAAGAATGCCTGTGACTCAGGTTCATTTCCATAAAAGTTATAGAAATACCACACACTCAAAACAGATAAATTACATGTCTGGTTCTAACTCCTGCTTTCTATCATAGCCATATTAAACCAAAATTGTTCTAATGTAGGGAAGATGTGAATCAGGAACAGAGCAAACTTAAACTGAGAAACTCCCTTTAGACTAGTACTTGGCACTGATGTGAAGTTATCTGTTTCTTACAGAAGTTAAAGCAGAACCAAGAGTTAGAGATTAGTATTAAAATACCATAAATGGGGTGTTAATTACATGGCTTCTTTATTTTAAAATATTAAGACTTCCCAAATAGAAGTTTCTATTTAAGGAACTCTGGCATAGTGGATAAGCCATTTGGCTGCTAACCAGGTCAGTGGTTCAGACCCACCAGTCACTCTGGAAGGAAGATGGGGCAATCTACTTCTGTAAAGATTTACAGCCTCAGAAACCCAATGGGGGTCGCTATGAGTCAGAATTGACTTGATGGCAATGATTTTGTTTTTTTTTATAGTAAAGTATAAAACACGTTATAAAGCACCATTAAGCGTTTGTGATTCTGAGCATCACCTAACATAGTTAGGTTTTGTGAGTCATGCTCAAGCAGAGTTTCTCTAAGTATGGAACTTGATTACCTGGGAGGCTTTTTGAGCATGTTAAGTCCCCCATTCCTTCCCCAGTACTGAAGTGGTCTCTGAGGTGGAGCCAAGAAACCCATATTTTTATCAAACTCTACAGGTAACATGTCTGCTAATACATAAGAATTACCATTCAAAGTGCTACCTATACTTCACAATAATCTGTAGTTGTGGCATGTTGGTGTTAGACGCTGTCCAGTTGATTGTGACTCAGCAACACCATGTGACAGAACTGCCCCATAGCATTTCCTAGGCTGTAACCTTTACAGAAGCAGATTGCCATGTCTCTTCTGCCAAGCCACTGGGTGGATTCAAACTGGCAGTCTTTCAGTTAGCAGCTGAGTGCTTAACTGTTGTGCCACTAGGGCTCCTTTGTAGCATGTTACTACCTGGTGAAAGTAGATGTTTGTCACAAGAGGCTTGAAGGCTTAAAAAATATGAATAAGAAAAACAAGATTTTCTACCTGCTTAAAACAAGTGCATCCTAAAATGGATAAATACAACAATTAGATAACTGGCTTTTAAAGAAGAGAAAAAGCCTTTGGAAAAGAAGCATCTAGTTTCTAGAAGGATTACTAGACAAAATCTTGATTTGTATTCACTGCTGAACTTACTGGTTATATGGCTGAGAAGTCAATTAATTGCTGAACCTTAGTTTTCTCAAGTGTGAATTATAAAAGAAGCTGATTCTTGTTAGAATAAAGTGTTACATATGCCATAAAAACTCATTGATAAGTATGCAAGTGTATAGGATAACTAATAATTTTCAGTAATACTGAACAGCCCTTCACAAATGAATTTTGATCTAAGTCATAAAATGACCAGAATGTTTCTAATGTTCATTAGGCCCTTCTTGAACTTGATTGAGTTAAAACTACCATCCCCCCCACCCCACCCAAAAAATCACACCTGTTGCCTTAAAGTCGATTCCAACTCATAGCGACCTTTTAGGCAAATTAGGGCATGAAATCCACTGTTTCATCAAATGTTCCCATCTTGACCCTACACACCATAAACAATCTTTTGTAATCTGCTATAGCAGAGGTTTTACATTGCTTTCAAAAACCTTCAAAGCTCTTATTTTCTTTGTACCTTGGCGCAGAGAGAAGAAAAGGTAAAATGTTAATTGAATACAGGCACATTAGTGATCAAATCCACCTTTTTTTTTTATTTTTTTCAGTTAACACAAGTTAATATTTTTCCTAAGCTTCTTGTAGGAATTTCCACTAATAGCTGCTGACTAGTTACCTTCAGAGGAGCTCTGGTAGTGTAGTGCCTAAGGCATTTGACTGCTAACCAGAAGGCTGGTGGTTCAAACCCACCAGCTACTCCTCGGAAGGAAGATGAGGCAATCTACTTCCGTAGTGATACTGCCTCGGAAACCCAAGGAGGGCAACTAGGAGTCGGGTCCAACTCAACGGCACTTAACAACAACAGTTACCTTCAGTTTTCTTTCCCCTGTGTTTGTCTCAGCCTGCCTGCTTCATGCTATTGCTCTAAAGATGTTAGTCCAGTTCTTCAAGAAAGATGGTTTATATACCATTGTTTTAACACTCTTCTGCTGTTTTGCACTGGAGATGAACAGATCATCTCTTTTTCCTGGATTGAAAGCAAAGTTTAAAGACAAACTCCAACTAGTAATTACAGAAACCTATATCCAGAGGATATTCGGCAGCCCAGCTCTGAAAGCTATTTGTGTCCCTGAAGATTGACCAGAGGCTTTCAGGGGCTGGTGTGCCCCTGAGAAGGAGATTGGCTTCTGCTCTTTTTCAGAATTCACAACTCTTGTATCAACTGGTGTGCTGCGATAGTGTGCTGTTAGCAGCTGGTCACACTACCTCCCCAACTAACTCACTCTACCCATCACCCTCTCAGAAAATGCTTGGCTAAGTGGAGACTGCTGTGAACCATGCACTCATGAAAATTCAAGTGTTTTATGTCCCTATCTAAGTCGTCATCTCTCTCTTCCCAGGTCCCAAGCCAGTTGGTGCTCAGAGGCACTTCTAAAACCTGTCAATATACCAAAGAAATAAGAAATACCCCTTTCCTAAGGAAGCCTTAAGTCCTAGTGTAAAGTAGATCCCTTAAGGTAACACCAGAAAACTCAAGTTTGAAAGATTGGCAGAACGGAGTATTATTTTTGCAGTGTTCTCTAGGAGGGGGATGTTTATTTATTTCCCATTAGAGACACTTATCAAGTCTTAGAAGAGACAAGCACAAAACAAAGACAATCATCCAGGATGAGGGAAACTTTAAACATGTACACAGTACAGAAAGCTTAATGGAGTCCCCATTTTGAAAAAATTTAATTTCTGTTTAATGAATTTTTTCCTTTTTTTTTTTTAAATTTTGTAATTTTGGTGAAAATTTATAGAGCGAATTCACTTTCCATACAGTAGTTCACATACACTGTCTCATGACATTGACTACAATTTCCCACAAGATAACAGCTCCCCTCCCGCTTCGTCCTCATAGTTACCACTTCCCTGTGTCCTTCCTCCCATGCATTCCTGCCACCTGAGCTGTCTCCCTGTGCATACACAGCTCTTCTGTTGTTGTTAGGTGCGGTGGAGTCTGACCTGACTCACAGCGACCCCTATCATTACGGAAGTAGATTGCCCAACCTTCCTTCCCAGGAGTGTATCTACCTAATGTAAACGCTCAGCTCATATGCCTGTCTTTTGTTTGGCAGGAAGCCACATGAGTGGGTTCTATTCCAGACTTGAAGGGCAGCTAGGGGCCATAGTCTCAGTGGATCCATCAGGCTCTATCAGACCAGCAAACCTGGTCCCTATATTTATTTATTTTAATTTTGAGTTTTACTTCACATTGTTCTGGGAGGGGAGTTTTTTAAGGATTTGGGTAATGGTAAAACATGTCAAGTGGTGCTCAAGGAAAAGATGTTTATTCAACTGGGATGTATGGCACCAGAAAAGTATCAGTAGATGGCATGAGCATATAAGAAATTCAGTTAAATACCGTTCTGACCTCCCTCTTGGAAAAGAATAACATTTGGAGCAGTCTGTTATTGTTACTCTTAGTCGGCCAGCAGTGGAGTGCCAGGCTCTCTGAAGTGAGAAGCTCCTTTACTCCAATAGTGGGGAATTATCATACATCAAATGAAATCAGCTATGACAAAATGTGTTGCAAACAATAGTCCTATTTCCAGTTTCTGTAATACGTGGTTTTTTCAATGCCATTTCTGTTTTAGTTTCTCTAAAGCTTTCACAGCTTAATTTTTTTTTTTTTTTTTTTAATACAGGCTTTCACTTTGATGAGCTCTGGTGGCGTAACAGTTAAAGCATTCAGCAGCTAACCAAAAGGTCAGCAGTTTGAACCTACCAGTCACTCCATGGGAGAACAATGAGGCAGTCTGCTTCCGTAAAGATTTACAGCCTTGGAAACCCTATGGGGCAGTTTTTTCTACTTTGTTCTAAAGGGTGGCTATGAGTCAGAATCAACTCCATGGCAGTGGGTTTTCTTTCACTTTGATAATGTCAACCTGAGGTCGCAGAATATTGAATCTCACAGTGTGACTTTGAGGCTAGTTAAGTTCCTACATGAAACTACATTTCCTTAACTTCAAAATAGATAAAATAGTATCTGAGAAAACTTGTGTGAAAACTGTTACAAACACCGTAGTATTCTAAACCAGTTGCCCTCAAGTCAACTCCAACTCTTGGTGGTACAAATGGTTAATGCTGCAAACTGAAAGGTTGAGGGGTTCAAGTCCACTCAGAAGAAAGCCCTGGGAATCTACTTCCAAAAACCAGCCATTGAAAACCCTGCGGAGCAGGTTCTATTGTAACACATGTGGGGTTGCCATGAGTCAGAGTCAACTCCACAGGGACTGGTTTTTCAGGTATTCTAAAAATAAAATACATTCCTATAACTTGTGTGTCTGAGGTTCAATGAGCTATTTAACCAGTCTAGATTCCAGTTGCTACAGTGTATTTGCTTGATCATTTATCTATTCAGCAATATTTGAGTGCCCCTTACGTGTGTCAGGCAGTATGCTAAGAGTTAGTCAACAACACCTGGCACCTACTTCCCAGAGGCTATATGAAGGATGTTTGCAAAGCCCACCCAGAGTTCGCAAGACCACTATAGCAACATCGAATGCAGCTCTGCTGCAGGAATTGCAAGACATTTGATGTAGGGGTGCAGGAGCACATGAAGCAGAATAAACTACCCTTCTGAAAATTGATAAACTCATAATCAGAGAAGATAAAACCTTCCAGATTCAACAAAAATAAATCATTTTTCCATGTGCAACAGATTTTGAAGTTGGATTAACTTTACATTCTAGAACTTGTTTCATATATCTCCCTGAGAGAAAACAAACAAACAAACAAAAAAAAAACCTACTGCCATCGAGTTGATTCTGACTGATGGTGATCCTTTAGGACAGAGTAGAACTTCCCCATAGGGTTTTCAAGGCTATAAATGTTCACAGAAGCAGACTGCCACATCTTTATCCCATGGAGCAGCTGGTGGATTCAAACCACTGACCTTTTGGTTAGCAGCCAAATACATTAACCGCTTCACCACCAGGGCTCATTTCCCTTACAGAAAAAGAGAAAAATCATAATTTTCAGGGCACTTGGCATTGAGAAAGAACACTACCTGACTTCTGACAGCCATGCCAAATGGAGGCCTTCTGATAGCAGAGCGAAAGGTAGGAAGCTAGGGCTCAGAAGTGTTTTTGCACAAGAAACATCCCAGGTAAAGTGTGCTTTAAACTGGATTGGGAAGTGGAAGGAAGGTGACAGTGAACAGAATTAAGAGGACCTCACATCTAAACATTGCCCAATCAGTCCAATCATCTCAAACTCAGATGCATTTGGGTGCCAGGCAATTATTGAAAATACGGAATGTGGGACTGGTATAAGACAACTGAAAGGGTGTTACAAGGCGAACAGGGAGGGTATACGACACTTCAAGGCGGTCACTTTCCACTGAAAAAATCAAAAAAGCTGGCCACACACAACTTAGTCTTTGGGCCTTAGGATCTCCAGTTTATATTCTAAGTCTAGTCTAATTTTTAAAAAATATTTAGAAACTGAGTCAAGGAGAGGTGAAGCAACAAAGTTAAGTTTTCATTCTAAGTAGCACAGAGGACTATATTCAAGGTAAGGTGTTTCAATACAACAAAGAGCACAAGACAGTATGCTAAATGTTCTACACATTTATTAAATTTTTCAAACAACTTAATGCTGTTGTTAGGTGCTGGCGAGTAGGTTTTGACTCATAGCAACCACATACAACAGAACACTGCCCTATCCTACGCCATTCTCACAATTCTTGCTAGAACCCATTTTTGCAGCCACTGTGTCAATCTATCTCATTGCAAGTCTTTCTCTTTTTCATTGACCCTCTTCCAAGCATGATATCCTTCTCCAGGATCTGGTCCCTTTTGACAACATGACCAAAGTAGGTGAGACAAAGTCTGGCCATTCTTGCTTCTAAAAAGCATTCCAACGAGGCAATATAACTTAAGGTTAAGAATATAAACTCTTTAGCCAGTGTGCTTGTGTCTGAATCCCAGCACTAATTCTTAATTGGGGAAGTTTCTTAACCCATCTGTGCCTAGTTTCCTCATCTCTAATACAAGGTTGGGGCAGTGGTGGTACAATGGTAGAATGTTCACCTTCCATGCAGGACACCTGGGTTTGATTCGCAGCCAATACACCTTATGCATAGCCACCACTTGTCCTCTGTCACTAGAGGCTTATGTGTTGCTATGAAGCTGAACAGGTTTCAGTGGAGCTTCCAACTTAAGATGGGCTAGGAAGAAAGGCCTGATGATCTTTCAGAAATCAGCCAGTGAAAACACTATAGATCACAATGGTCCTATTGGCAACAGATCCTGGAGATGGTGCAGGACCAGGGAGCACTTTGTCCCCTTGTGCATGGGGAAGCCATGTTGTTTGCCGTCGAGTCGGCCCCGACTCATAGCGACCCCTCCTTGGGTTTCCGAGGCAGTATCACTACAGAAGTAGGATTGCCCAACCTTCCTTCCGAGGAGTGGCTGGTGGGTTTGAACCGCCAGCCTTCTGGTGAGCAGTCAAGTGCCTTAGCCACTATGCTACCAGAGCTCCATGAGTGGGGGCCAATTGGGCAGCTGCTATCAACATCAAGTCTCCAGGAAATAAGGCAGAACTCACGTGCTAGAACCAGAAGAGGCTTCAAGCCATCCAGTCAGTCGTCTGCTTCTCTGGCATGAAGGAACCCTTTTGCTACATATAGAGAAGGTCCCAAACATACCCTCAGGAGGGCTAATTAGACCTCATACACTTTGTTTTCTCTTTTGTCCTTTCTTTTTCCCTCGTTCTTTGTGTTTATTTTTTGGTCTCCCTCCTCTTTGTTTTCTATGATCCTTCTCTTTCCCCTCCAAACATCTTCCTGCACTTACAATCACTTATTTTCTCCCATTTGTTTTACCTATCACTTCCAGTCTCACACCTGCCAGAGATTTTGCTCTGACCAAGGAGGCTTGGCCAAGGAGAAGGCTGAGCTCACCAAGCCAAGCACTTGCAGTGCTATAGCCACTTAGAGGGGGCACTTTTTCTACTTGCCATAAAGGTGCCGTGGTAGTTAAGTTTTTGTGTCAACTTGGCTAGGCCTGGTTGAGTAGCTGAGCAGTTGGATGTAGTGTTCCCATGATGAGACTGGTAATCAACTTCATGGTGGAATCTACTGTGAGCATGTGGTCTTCCCATATATATAAGCAGGAGCTTTGGGAATGGTCTCTAGCCTATGGCACGCTTGGACCCTGCATGTAGCCGTGTCATTGCTCAGCAGCCTGCCATGCTCTGCTGACCTTGGGATTTACAATGGACTTAAGTTAATGGCCTGCCGTGTGGTTTGGTAACATCAGGACTGTGCCTTTTACTTGTCAACCTTGGGGCTTCTCAGCCTCAGCAGCCAGCAGCTGTCTGAGTGAAGAAACGCCTCTAGCTCCAGTGGGCCAGGAGCAGGAGGCAGAGCTGGACCCCAAGGTTGAGGGGCTGTCACCCAGCCCCTAGAGCCTGGCACTTTGAACTTGGACTTAAAGCCTCCGAATTGTAAGAATAAACTCCTGTTTGTTAAGGCCATCCCATTTGTGGTATATTTCTCTTCAGAGTGGCACTACGTAACCAGAACAGGTGCTGTATAGTGTGACTACCCTGATTTTTGTATTCTGTTCTCGTTTCGGTGTGTCTCCCCTCTATTCTGGAGAATTGCAGTGGCGGAGACAGAACATGGGTTCTGAAGTCAGGCCTGTGTTCAAATCCTGTCTCTGCCATTTACTAATTGGTGACCTTGAGCATGTTATTTGATCTCTCTGCATTTGAGTTTCTCCATCTGACCACCCCTTGGTTTGTTAACTCTGAATGCCTACGGAGGCTCACACATAGTAGGCAAGAACTCAGTCTTAGAAGTTTGAATGCTGAGTCATTCACTCCGTAGCTGTGTGACCTCAGTCAATTCCCTAGCCTCTCTAAGTCCTAACTTCCTAACCTCTTCAATAATGGGATAAACGTCGTGGCAATGAAGATAAATGAAATAACTCAGGGAAAGTACTCAGCATCTGGACACATAACACACATGAAATAAATCTCAATTCAATGTTATAACTTTTTTGTTGTTATATATTGCTTATATGTGTTCACATGTTTTATAATGTTGTTATGCACTATTTGTGCACCACCCAGCAGTGCTTGTTATAGGCAGCCTTTAGAATGGCCCCCAGGGACCCTCACCTTCTGGAACTCATACACTGTGCAGTGCTACATTGAATCACAGCTAGTTAATGTGAATGTGTTTCCAGGACACTCCTAAGGCACTGCAGCTTCTGCCCTTGCCCCTTGGATCACTTGCTCTGGGGAAGTCAGCATCCATGGGTAAGAGCACCTAGGCAGCTTAGGGAGAAGCCCATGAGCACAGGCACTGAGGCCTCCTGCCAGCAGCCATATGAGCCACCGTGGAAGTGGATCCACCAAAATTCTTTGTACATTAATTTCATTAGAAAGCTATGTGTGATTCAGTTCAAATAGGTTAAATCTGCTTTTAAAAGTTGCACTTGTTAAGTTTAACTTAATGAATACATATTTTATTGTAAGTTTTGTACCTAGACTTGATTTACATGGCTTGCAAAGTTACACACTCATTCTCTGATTGAGTTAACAAAGTGTGGTTACTCCCATTCAGCTACATGAAGTCAAAAGAGATTTGAACTTTATTGAAATACCACTTGTTTTTAAAGATACCAAAGTTCCTTGTACATGAATTTCATTAGAAAGCAAAGGTTGATTCACTTCAAGTTGCTTAAATGTGCATTTAAAAGTTGCACTTGTTAAATATAACGTAATGAATACATGTGTTTTCTAAGGTTGAACAAACACTTGATTTACATGGTTGACAAAATTACACGTGCGTGCCCTTAACAAAGTGTTGTTACTGCTATTCTGGTACATGAAGTCAAAGAAATTGTCACGTTATTGTATTACCACTTGTTTTGTGAGATGTGAAATATCCTCATACATTCGTTTCATTAGAAAGCAATGTGTGAATCAGTGCCTTTTAGCTAAAATGTGCGTTTCAAAGTTGCACTTTTGAAATTTAACTTCATGAATGCATGTTTTATTGTAAGTTATGTACATACACTTGATTTACATGGTTGAGAAAGATACACATGCATTCTCTGATTGAGTTAACTAAGTGTGGTTGCTCCCATTCAGCTACATGAAGTGAGAAGAGTTTGGCAGTTTACTGAAATTCCGCTTGTTTTTAAAGGTAGCAAAATTCTTTGTACATTGATTTCAAGCTAAGTGGATCAACTTCCAGGCCCCAGTCAAGCCTTGAGATGACCACAGCCTGTTGACATCTGATGGCAACTTCAGGTAGACCCTTAACCAGACCTGCCCAATGACGCCCAATTTATCACCCATGGAAACTGTGAGAGATAATAAATATCTGTGGTTGCTGCTGATTTTTTACAAACCAATTTAAAAAAAAAAATTCACTGCCATCGAGTCGATTCTGACTCATAGCAACCCCTTTTGGTTTTCCAAGGTGGTAAATCTTTATGGAAGTAGATTGCCCTACATTATTAGCTAACTAAAATTGCTTTAAAGGGAGCTCTAGTGGCGTAGTGCCTAAGGCATTTGACTGCTTGCTATCCAGAAGGCTGGCGGTTCAAATCCACCGGCCACTCCTCGGAAGGAAGATTTGGTGATCTACTTCTGTAGTGATACTGCCTAGGAAACCCAAGGTGGGGTGCTGTGAGTCGAATCCAACTCGACAGCAGGGAGTTTGAGTTTTTTGTTTGTTTGCTTGTTTAATATTGCTTTAAACTCTCCTCTCTCCTTTCCAAGTGAGAAACAATAGGCATTTGTTTTGGCAAATCCATGCGTTCTAGTGTGTGAACAGCAGGGAGCACCAGTGGACCATTTTCTGGTCTGGCTGTGTTGGCCTTTTTCTCTCTAAAGCTGTGGGCACACCCAGGTTGGGCAGGAGGAAAGGTCAGACCAGCCAGGAAATAGGGCAGACACTTCAGGCCCCTGCTACTCACCAGCAGAGCTGATGATGGCCCCAGGGGAGCAGCTGGCCCCAAAGACCAATGCAGAGCAGATCCCTACTCCCATAGCCAGAAAACCTAGAAAATGGCCCAAAAACTAAACTCATTGCTGTCCAGTCAATTCTGACCCATAGCAACCCCTCCTTGGGTTTCCCAGGCAGTATCTCTATGGAAGTAGATTGCTCAATCTTCTTTCCAAGGAGTGACCGGTGGGTTTGAACCACCAGCCTTCTGGTTAGCCATTGAATGCCTTAGAATGGCTAAGAGCTCTTAAAGCAAGTTTCTAGCCAGGGATGAATGCAGCTGCCAATAGCTCAGGCAGAGACTCTGAGCCTGGGTGCTGTTGCTGTGTGGCATCATTTGGGGAAGGGCTTCTACATCCATTCCAACTGACTTGTTTGCCCTGAGAAGAAAGAACCAAAGTGAACTGGGCCCATATGACAAGTTTTACTCCCTCTGCTGTCCAGTGTGCACCCCAGCCCCCACTCTGTCAGTGACCACCTTTGTGGTTGCTCCGAGATATGCATGTGTGACGGTCTCTCTGCAAGGGGTCAGGTGACACGCTCCATCTCATGACTAGGGTCTAGGCTTTGGGGCCACTCTTCAGACTCTGACATCCTTGGAGAGTCTCCCTGCCCCCTCTTTGCATACCCAGGCCCACACTCAAGGAGCGGGGCCTGCCTCACCTGAGATATACTAGGACACTAAGGACCACAACTCAGGGCCAGCCAGCCAGTCCCAAAAGGGACACACAGAGAGCTGGAGATGGTGCTTCAGTTAGAGAGCAGGGTCTCAGGTCCCCAGGAAGTGGAAGAGGTGGGAGGGACAGCTGGATCATTTCCTCACTTACCTCTCTGTGCCATCCAGGGAAAGAATAGAGAGCTGCTGTGGCCTTTTTTCCTCTCAGCCTGAGAGCCAGGGTACCAAAGTACTTCCAGCTCCTTCTGCTACATCTTCTTGGCCCAGTAGAGGCAGTATTTGCTGGAGAATGGTGGGATGAGGGGCATATTGTGGATGCCTCATTCCTTGTTTCCTTGATGGTGTGTGGGGTTGGAATAGCAGTAAGAGGGAAAGCCCAGGAGTTGTTCAGGTATTCCCCAGGAATGATATCTAGTACCTGCTCCTGCCCATAGAACTGGATAGAAGCCAGAGCCGCCCTCCAGGGCTTGTGGAAGTGGAAGGACTAGTGTTGTTGTTTTTTTTTTTTTTTTCTAATATGGTGTGTGTAAGCATTTACACATTGAACTATATACACAGAAGTCATAGTATAAACTAATTTTTATTTCTCCTTCATATCACAGGGCATTATTTTATTTTTTAAAATTATGCATGTAGATAAATTTAAAAAATTATGAATTTCAGCATAGTAAAAGGGCATTGAAATAGTTATTATAAAAGAGGGGCCCTGGGTCTGCTCAGTTCTATAAGGCACACTTCTTTCTTAGACTCCAAAATCAGCCCAGCAGTTTCATTACATGGTTGTGATTGGTAGACATCCTAAGCCTATCCTGTATCAGTCACATTTTCAGACTATAGTGCCTAAGGTATCTGACTGCTAACCAGAAGGCTGGTGGTTCAAATCCACCAGCTACTCCTTGGAAGTAAGATTGGGCAATCTATTTCCATAGTGATACTGCCTCAGCAACCCAAGGTGGGGTCACTATGAGTTGGATCTGACTTGACAGCAGTGAATTTTTTTTTTTTTTTGGTGTGTGGCAACCAAACCAATTGCTGTTGAGTCAACTCTGACTCACATATGTCAGAGTAGAATTGTGCTGCATGAGGTTTTCAATGGCTAATTTTTCAGAAGGAAGTAATTAGTCCTGTCTTCCAAGGCACCTCTGAGTAGATTCAAACATCCAACCTTTCAGTTAGTAGCTCAGCACTTAACCATTTATGCCACCCGTGGATTCTACCATTTATTAATTGTGTACTTCATTTATCTCCAATTCTAATGAAATCCTTCAAGGTAGGTGCCCTCACTTAACAGGTGAAATAACTACCGCTGAGAGAGGTTCAGTGACTTGCCCCAGGAAACTCAGCTGACAACTGGAAGAGATCAGTTGGTTTGACTCTTAGGGCCATGCCTATCCTGCTATGCCTGATGCCTCTTAGAATAAACCTTAGACAGGCTATAACCTGTTTGGATAAGCCGGGTTGATAAATCTGACTCCATCGTTATTGACACAAAGTATACAAAAGCCTAATGTTTTAGTTACTTCCTGCAGCTCTCCCAGAAAAATACCAGGAATGGGATGTCTTGAACAAACAAGAGTTCACTTTCTTACAATTTTGGAGGCTAGAAGTCTGAGTTCAAACCAGGATCTAAGGCTGAACCTTGGGCTTCAGTTCTGCCTCTTGTTCCTAGCCCACTGAAGCTGGAGGCTTTTCTACCCTTGGGCAGCTGTTGGCTGCCGAGGCTGACAAACCCAAGGTCCACGAGTAAAGAGGCAAAGTCCCAATATTACCAAACAACACAGCAGGCCACCAATTCAAGCCCAGAAAAAGTTCTAAGATTGGCAGGCATGGCAGGCTGTCGAACAACGACTTGGCTACATACAGAGTTCAAGCATGCCAAAACATTGCAGAGACCTTTCTCAAAACTTCTCCTTATATACTGGAAGCAGACCACATCCCCAAGGCAGCTACTCAGCTGCTCACAGTAGAGTCCAGTATGGAGCTGATTACCAGTCTCATCATGGGGAATACTACATCCAGCTGCTCAACCACTCAAAACCAGGCCCAGCCAAGTTGACACATAACCTTATTAACTATCAAACCTAACTTAACCATCCTTTGTCTTCCACTGGGACCCTTAGTCCTTTCCCAAATCTCAGTTCTAGCAGTGGGGTCAATGCTGGTCCTTGGGATGACCTGCTCTTAGATGACATAACCAGCTAAGTAGGAGTAGCAGATATCTTCCTAAGTTATCCTCCTAAGGTACCTGACCAGCTAGTCAGTATCTCTCTCAAGATATGCCATGTTGTTACTGTAGAATATCATATATTTTAATATTAAGTAATGGTGAACCATGTTAATTCTTTTCTTTTTTTCAGAATTTTCCTGTCACATAGCAGGTGTTCAATAAATATTTTCATAAATGAATATTTCAAAGGACTTAGGGTCTAGATCCACCACCTGTGTGTCAGTTTGCTGTGTCATGGTGGCTTGTATGTTGCTGTGATGCTGGAAGTGATAGTATTGCAAATACTATCAGTGTTACCCACAGTGGACAGGTTTTCGTGGAGCTTCCAGACCAAGACTAGAAAGAAAGGCCTGACAATCTACTGAAAATTTGCCAATAAAAACTCTATGAATGACAACATAATATTATCTGATATAGTGCTGGAAGATGATCTCTTAGGTTGGAAGCCATTACAGAATAACCACAACAATAGACTCATATATAACAATGATCATGGAGGTGATGGAGGACTGGGCAATGTTTTTCTGTTGTTCCTAGGGTCACCCTGTGTTGGAGCCTACTCTACGGCAACTCACAACTATAATAACATGGTATAGATGTCATGATAACTATGGACACATAAAAGAAACAGTACAATAGGAATGTATTCATTCAACAAATAAGGATTGAGTACCTATTACATGTAAACACTGTGCTATGTGCTATGGGGGATTCTAAAGTAAATGAGTAGCAGACATCCTCCTAAGGTTCACACATGTAAAAGTACTTATGAAATGATTCTTATCTTCATCTCCCATTTTCAAGTTATATGGAGTAGAGACATGGCCTACCAACTAGATGCATATCAAAACTGAGATTCACAATAGAATTCTAAGTCATTATTTAGATGGAAGAGCAAGGCCATGTGCAAAATGAAAAGTCCTCTAAAACATTGAAAAGTTAGGGCAGCCCCTTCTGACCTAGGAAGAAAATGGGGAGCTATGATAATCAAAGTGGTAGGCTTTGGGAAAAAGCTTGATGCTTATACATTTTATGAAAAATAACCCAAAAAGCAACTATCTGGCATATCTAGGTAAAATTAATGAATACCTGCATCTCAGAGAAACCCACCTTTCCAATCCCTAGCCTAGTCACATGTGTTCTTACCTGAAGTAGGACAGAACAAAGAAAATCCGTGGAGACTTCCTTCACCCATGATGCAGAGGACTCCAAAAGAAAAATGTTTAGGAACCATTGTGTCTCATTTGTTGAGGGAATTTTTTTGTCAGATATCTCTTTGCCACCTTACAAAGAAACAATGATTCCATGCAGATGGCAATAATTTCACTCTCTTTTCATCAGTCATGAAATGGATTTTTTTTGTTGTTGTTTTTCTTCCTTGACTCCCTGTGGACAGCAGAACTCAGTTATCAAGCTTCACTTCCTGTTCTCCCAGTAACCCTATTTTTTGAAATTAGAATTAGGAGTTTAATTCAATGTAGTGCAAAGCTCAATGAGATTAGCTTTATGGTTGCAAGACGTTTGCTAGGAAACAGAATCCTACATTCTCTATTCCTCTTCCAAAAATTGACAAACAGCTAGAGAGGGAAGGGAGGAGGAAAATCTGTCAGCTCGGGATCTGTGCCATGCTCCCGGGTTCTACACTCTACTTCACCCTGTGCCCATTTGCCCCTGACCTGTTTTAGAGCTAGATATCCATGAACTTCTCTGTGAAGCTTGGTCTTCATGTATCTTCAGAAGGAAAAAAAAGGTAATCCTTTCCTTAGCTTTCTTTTCCACACAGTAAAAGATGACAAACAGATAAAACAAAAAGTTGACATTATTCAGGTAGCTCCCAAGTGTGACGCATTTTGGATGTGGAATTTAATGTATTCCTTCCCCATGGAGGGCTTGATGGGCATGTGGGCTATGCCTAAGAAGGGCCCTATACTTGGTTTAATGCTCTGATGTTTCTGTCTTAAAATTCTTAATCATTTTTCAACAAGAACTCCATCTACATTTTCATTTTGCTCTGGGCTCCACAAATTACATAGCAGGTCTTGTCTTACCACACCTTATTGTTTAGTAAGTACTGATAATTTAAATGGGAAACATGTTCAGAGTGGGCTCAGTAGCTGATCCAAGCTCATACAATCTGAAAGTGACAGGTCTGACATATGAAGCCAGGTCTGTGCTGTGAACCCCAAATCCAGGCTCAGTGACTGATACTGACCTCCTGATTTAGCACAGTCAGCCAATTCTTTCAATTAGGACATTAATTCTGGAATCATCAAGATCATTACTTCAATTCTCCAAATAGGTCTGTATATATAGTACTTATTTTTTTGACAAAATTTCTCTTAGCAAAATGTAACAAATTTTGACTTTGAAACCTAAGCAATCTTTTTATGCTCATACACTTTTAAAATGACATTAGAGACTTCATCATTAAGAACATTTGCTATAACCAAATCACATTTCTTTTCAAGATGTAGTGATTTAATAATTAAAACAATATCTGTGAAATATAAATACAAAGTATTCATAAATAAATTATATTGTGGTTGCTAAGAGCCAATTACCATGTAAGATATCTCTGATGGTTGAAATAATAAGAGAGCAGAATATTAATTCTGATGTTCTCTGTAGTTCATGATTATAAATTGCTAAAATGATCTAATAGGTTATGGAGTTTTATTGAGATTTGAGATGGCCTTTTAAATATTCATTGTGTGTTAAAAATTAGTTGTCTTGATTGACTTTAGTTATAATTCCCTTATATGTTTACAAGATGGGAGAAGGAGGGGTGCCATAGAACTGAGAAGAGAAGTTATTCTACTTATATAATAATAATAGTAACTAAGATAGTTAACACCGTGATTAAGTTCAGACCAACCTAAACTTGAATCTCAGTTCTACTACTTTCTAGCTATATGACCTTCAGTCATTTACTTAACTTCTTGAATGTTCTCATCTATAACAAAGACTCATTATAAGAAATAAACTACATAAGGTCTAAAGCACATACCACAGAGTCTAGCACTTAGAAAGCACAAAATGAATGTTACTTCTTATGACTTTTGCTGCTACCCTGGAGGAACTCGAAGGGTTTTGTTACCTCAGTAATTATGCATAAAGTATGATCTTCAGCCACCACTCATCTGTCAGTTTGCCATACTGTAGTGGCTTTGTGTTGCTGTGAGGCTGAAGGCTATGCCACCCTTATTTCAAATACTAGCAGGGTCACCCATAGTGGACAGGCTTCAGCAGAGCTTTCAGACTAAGACAGACTTCGAAGAAGGAAGGGGCCATCCACTTCTCAAAGTATTGGTCAGTGAAAACCTTATGAATAGCAGTGAAACAGTATCTGATATACTACAGGAAAACTTCATGAATAGCCCTGAAACATTGTCTGATATAGTGTTAGAAGATGAGCCCCTCAGGTCAGAAGGCACTCAAAACATGACTAGGGAAGAGCTGCCTCCTCAAAGTAGAGTCAACCTTAATGACGTGGATGGAGTAAAGCTTTTGGGATCTCCATTTGCTGATGTGGCATGACTCAAAATGGGAATAAACAGCTGCAAACATTCATTAATAACCAGAATATGGAATGTACTAAGTATGAATCTAGCAAAACTGGAAGTTGTCAAACGTGAAATGGAACTCATAAAGATCGATATCCTAGGCATTAGTGAGCTGAAATGGACTGGTTTGGGCCATTTTGAATCAGACAGCCATATGATCTACTATGCCAGAAATGAGAAATTGAAAAGGAATGGCATGGCATTCATCATAACAAAGGATATATCAAGATCTGTCCTGAAGTACAATGCTGTCAGTGATAAGATAATATCCATACTTCTACAAGGAAGACCAGTTAATACTACTATTATTCAAATTTACTCACTGACCACCAAAGCCAAAGACAAGGAAATTGCAGATTTTTACCAATGTCTGCAGTCTGAAATTGACCAAATATACAATCAAGATGTGTTGATTATTACTGGTAACTGGAATGCAAAAGTTGGAAACAAAGAAGAATCACTAGTAGTTGGAAAATATGGCCTTGGTGACAGAAATTATGCTGGAGATTGTATGACAGAATTTTGTAAGACCAGTGACTTATTCATTGCCAATACCTTTTCTCAACTACATAAATGGCAGCTATACACATGGACTTCACCACATGGAATACACAGGGATCAGATTGACTACATCTGGGCAAAAAGGTGATGGAGAAATTCAATATATTAACCCAAAACAAGTCCCAGAGCTGACTGTGGAACAGACCATCAACTGCTCATATGCAAGTTCAAGTTGAAGCTGAAGACAATTAAAACAAGTCCATAAGAGCCAAAATATGACCTTGATTTTATCCCACCTGAATTTAGAGACCATCTGAAAAATAGATTTGGCATGTTCAACACCAGTGACCGAAAACCAGATGAATTTTGGAATGGCATCAAGAAATCATACATGAAGAAAGCAAAGGTCATTTAAAAAGCAGGAAAGGAAGAAAAGACCAAAATAGATGTCAGAAGACACTCTGAAACTTGCACATGAATGGAGAGTAGCTAAAGCAAATGGAAGAAATGACAAGATAAAAGAGCTGAACAGAAGATTTCAAAGAAGACAAAGTCAATTAGTATAGTGAAATGTGCAAAGACATGGAGTTAGAAAACCAGAAAGGAAGAATACACTAAGCATTTTTCAAGCTGAAAGAACTGAAGAAAAAAGAAAAGCCTTGAGATGCAGTGTTGAAAAATTCTATGGGAAAAATATTGAATAATGCAGGAAACATCAAAAGAAGATGGAAGGAATACACCGAATCACTGTACTAAAAATAATTGGTCAATGTTCACGTATTTCAAGAGGTGCCATCTGATCAAGAATCAATGTTACTGAAGGAAGAAGTCAAATCTGCACTGAAGGAACTGGTGAAAAATAAGCCTCCAGGAAATGATGGAATATCCACTGAGATGTTTCAACAAATGGATGCCGCACTAGAGACACTTTCTTGTCTATGCCAAGAAATTTGGAAGACAGCTACCTGGCCAACTGACTGGAAGAGATCAATATTTGTACCCATTCCAAAGAAAGGTGATCCCACAGAATGTGGAAATTATTGAATAATATCATTAACATCACACACAAGTAAAATTTTGCTGAAGATAATTCAGATAAACAGTTGCAGCAGTATATTGACAGGGAACTTCAGAAATGCAAGCTGGATTCCGAAGAGGATGTGGAGTGAGGGATATCATTGCTAATGTTAGGCGGCTCTTGGCTGAAAGCAAAGAATACCAGAAAGATGTTTGCTTGTTGTGTTTCATTGACTATGCAAAAGCATTTGACTGTGTGGATCATAACAAATTATGGATAACACTGAGAAAATGGGAATTCCAGAACACTTAATTATGCTCATGAGGAACCTATACATAGACCAGGAGGCTTTTTTCAAACAGAACAAAGAGATACTGCATAGCTTAAAATTAGAAAGGGAGTGTGTCAGGGTTGAATCCATTCACTGTACTTATTCAATTCGTATGCTGAGAAATAATCCCAGAAGCTGGGCTATATGAAGAAGAACACAGCATCAGGTTTGGAGGAAGATTCATTAACAACCAGCAGTATGCACATGATACAACCTTACTTGCTGAAAGTGAAGATGACTTGAAGCACTTATTCATGAAGACTAAACACCACAGTATACAGTATGGATTACACCTCAATATAAAGAAAACAAAAATCCTCAGAACTGGACCAATAATCAGCACCATGATAAATGGAGAAATGATTGAAATTGTCAAAGATTTCATATTACTTGGTTCCACAATCAACACCCATGGAAGCAGCAGTCAAGAAATCAGATGCCATATTGCACTGTGCAAATCTGTTGCAAAAGACCTCTTTAAAGTGCTGAAGAGCAAAGATGTCTCTGAAGACTAAGGTGTGCCTAACCCAAGCCATGGTATTTTCAATTGTCTTGTATGTGTGTGAAAGCTGGGCAATGAATAAGGGAGACCGAAAAAGAGTTGATGCTTTTGAGTTGTAGTGTTGGAGAATACTGAAAGTACCATGACTATCAGAAGAACTAAGAAATCTGTCCTGGAAGAAGTGCAGCTGGAATGTTCCTTGGTAGCGAAAATGGCCAGACTTTGTCTCATCTAGTTTGGTCATGTTGTCAGAAGGGACCGTTCTCTGGAGAAGGATATCATGCGTGGTAAAGTGGAAGGTCAGCAAAAAAGAGGAAGGCCCTCAACGAGATGGATTGACTCAGTGGCTACAACAATGGGCTCAGGCATAGTAGCGATTATGAGGCTGGCACAGGACCAGGCAGTGTTTCATTCTGTAGTACATAGGGTCATTATCAATCGAAGCTGACTCAACTGCACCTAACAAGAACAGTAACAACAACATGATCTTCAGTCCCTGGGAGTCCCTGGGTGGCACAAACAGTTAAGTACTCACCACTAATTGGGAGGTTGGCAATTAGAGGTGCCTCTGAAGAAAGGCCTGATGGTCTTCAGAGACACCTCAGAAGTAAGGCTTGACCACCTCCTTTGAAAAAGTTACAGCCTTAAAAGCTCTATGGAGCTCACTTCTGCTCTGCACACACAAGATGACCAAGTGTCCCACTGGAAGGGAACTGTTTAGGGCTATAACATTTTTTCAGCACCAACTTGAGAAGTTTCTGGTATAAAGTCAGTAATCTGATGGTTCTGGGGCAGGAAATCCTGATTGGTAGTGCTTGCTGGTTTTCATAGTGTAAATACTCCTACCATGGCTGATTTCAAGCTACCAAAGTGACATCACTGAAGACAGAGTTAGGAAGAGATGCACACAATCAACTTCCACAGTGGGGTCTGAACCTGTTCCCATACACTTTGGGGACATTGGAACGAACAGTTGGAAACCATGAGCTCTAGTCCTGGCTCTGCTCCTCCTTACTTGCATGATCCTAAACAATTCATACCTTCCCTGGGCCTCAGCTTCTTCATCTATAAAATGAGGATATAAGTCTCTGTCCAAGGGCTCATAAGGTTCATGTGATGATGAAATAAATAGAAGACATGAACAAATGCTCTGGTGGTGTAGAGGTTAAGGCATTTGGCTCTTAACCAAAAGGTCAGTGGTTCGAACCACAAGCTGCTCTGTGGAAGAAAGATGAGGTAGTTTGCCTAACCCAATGGGGGTCACTATGACTTGGGATTGACTCAGTGGCAGTAAGTTTGGTTTGGTAGTAGTAGTACTTATGCACAGACTGCTGTAGTTACCAGGCACCTTTGCTGGATTTAAAGGTTCCAAGATATGCAATTCTTTTATCTGTCAATTCCCTGTTCAGCTGGTTCCGGAGCTCCTGGTTTATTTTCTCTACTCCGTTTTTCTCCTCTATCACCATTTAGCTCATAATGATTATTCATGTCAATTAACATAATAAAGCAAGCTAGGTAGGCTCTTTCAAGCCACAGGAAACAAAAATTTGCTCCTGCTACTTGGGAGCTCTGGTGGCGTAGTGCCTAAGGCTCTTGACTGCTAACCAGAAGGCTGATGGTTCAAACCCACCAGCCACTCCTTGGAAGGAAGATTGGGCAATCTACTTCCATAGAGATACCTGCATTGGAAATACTCAATGGCACATAACAACAACAACAACAACTTGAGGTTTAAGGCAGGAATGTGAGCAGTGAGCAGTGAGTGGCAATATGGATCCTCACCTCCACTCCTCAGAGCACAGGAACAAGGGATCTTTGTCCTGCTCAGACCAACAGTTGTCCCAGAAACCTGGTCACTTGGATGTCCCCTCAGAAGTGGGTCCCAGTTCCCTACTAGTCCTATTGCCAGTCTCTCTGCTTCCATCTTTGTTTCTCTGGCCACATCTGCTTCTACCATGTTGAAAGACAGCAAGGACAGGATTTTAAATTCTCATGAAATTCAGACATTCTGGAACCATTAGGAAAATGACCACCTGAAAAGACAAACAATCCAATTCAAAAATAGGCAAAGACAACAAACATATGAAGAAATGCTCACGATCATTAGCTATTAGAGAGATGCAAATCAAAACAACAATGAGATACCATCTTGCTCCAGCACTAGTAGCAAAGTTCAACAAGACAGAAAATAACAAATGCTGGCGAGGTTGTGGAGAGATTGGGACTCTCATACACTGCTGGTGGGACTGTAAAATGGTACAACCATTGTGGAAAGCAGTATGGCGATTCCTTCAAAAGTTGGAAATACAAATACCATTTGACCCAGCCATCCCATTACTAGGTATATACCCTAAAGAAGTGAGAGCCATAACAAGAACAGATATATGCACGCCGATGTTCATCGCAGCACTGTTTACAATAGCCAAAACTTGGAAACAACCTAGATGTCCAACAACTGAGGAATGGATAACCAAACTTTGGTACATTCACACAATGGAATACTATGCAACGCTAAAGAATAATGTAGAATCTGCAAAACACCGCATAACGTGGATGAACTTGGAGGACATTATGCTGAGCGAAATAAGTCAGTCACAAAAGGACAAATATTGTATTAGTCCGTTATTGTAAAAGTTAAGGAAATGTTTATATATTGGAGGACATTTTCTTTGTTGGTTACCAGGGGTGGGAGGGAAGGGGAGGGAATGCTGTTAGATAGATAGAGATAAATATTGATTTGGGTGAAGAGAAGGGCAATGTACCAAATGTGAGTGACCAATATGGCAGCATTGAGGATGAGAAAGACAGAGAGAGTTACATGGGCAGTACAAACAACAAATATGAACCCCTTTGTAAATACAATACTGAGTTGTTAATGAAAGCAAATATGGGTATAGGGACGGATAGATGGGTGAACAAGCTAAACAATTATGTATGTCTAAATGGAGAGTGTATCCAAGATCATATACAGGGTTGGCAGAAAATGGGCCTCTCGAAGAGTATGAAGGGATGGACACTGGTAGGAGGTAACTATGGGGAGGAAGTGGGAGGGGAGCTGCTGCATTGTAAATTTTGGTCAATGACATGAGACAAAGTATATGTGAACTGCTGTATGAAAAGTGAATTTACTCTGTAAATCTTCACCCAAATCCTAATAAAAAAAAAAATAGGCAAAGAATATGAACAGAAGAAGAAATGCTCATGATCATTAGTCATTCCAAACCAAATGAAACTCACTACCGTCAAATCGATTTCAACTCATAACGATCCCTCCTTGGGTTCCTGAGGTGGTATCTCTATGGAAGTAGATTGCCAATTCTTCCTTCTGAGGAGTGGCTGGTGGGTTTGAACCATCAGCCTTCTGGTTAGCAGTTAAATGCCTTAGGCACTACACCACCAGAGCAGAAGCAAACTGAAACAACATTGAACCATCATCTCACCTCAGTAATAATAGCCAAGTTCAACAATATAGAAAACAACAAATACTGGCAAGGGTGTGGAGAGATTGGAACTCTCATACACTGCTGATCCAAAAACCAAAACCAAACTCAATGCCATCGAGTCGGATCCAACTCATAGTGACACCTCCTTGGGTTTCTGAGGTGGTGTCACTACGGAAGTAGATTGCCCAATCTTACTTCTGAGGAGTGGCTGGTGGGTTTGAACTGTTAGCCTTCTGGTTAGCAGTTAAATGCCTTAGGCACTACACCACCAGAGTTCCTACACTGCTGATGGGACTGTAAAATGCACTACCATTGTGGAAAATGGTATGGTGCTTCCTTAAAAGTTGGAAATAGAAATGTCATTTGATCCAGCAATTCCAGTGCTAGGAATATATCCTGAAGAGGTGTTGCATGGAATATTGCATATCCATAAGTTATTTTTAAAACTATTCTGGTCCGGTTTCCTTGGCAATATAAAATTACTAACAACAAGTTGGGGTATAAAAATCTGGACATGAATAGATATATGTACACCCATGTTCATCACAGCACTATTTATAGTAGCAAAGAGAAGGAAACAACCTAAGTGCCCATCAACAGATCAGTAGATAACTGAACTATCACAGATAGACACAATGGAATACTATGCAACATTAAAGAGTAATGAATAATCAGCAAATCTTGTCATAACATGGATGAACTTGGAGGATATTGTACTGAGTGAAATACGTCAGTCACAGAAGGACAAATATTGTATAACTCCATTATTATAAAAAAACCAAGGACAGGTTTATACAAGGAAGGAAAGTACCTTCATTGGTTATCAGGGATGGGAGGTGAGGGGGGAATTGCTTGCTAATTAAGAGACAGGTGTTGATTTGGGTGAAGAGAAAGGTAATATAATAAAAGTGTGTGACCAGCACAATATCACTAAGGAAAAGGAAGACACAGAAAGGTGCACAAGAGGTACAGACAATAAGGATATATACCATTTCATATAAAATATTGCATTATTAGTAACAGCAAACACTAATTTATAGGTGGATACATAGGAAGACAGGGAAAATGTGACCATAGGGAGAAAGTGAGAAGAGAGCTGTTACACTTTGGGGGTTGTAATCAGTGTCACAAAGCAAAATGTGTATGAACTGTTGAATATGAAATGAATGTGCTTTGAAAAATTTCACCTAAATCACAATAAAGAGTTAAAAATAGATAAATAATGTATATTAATGAGATAAAATAAAATGACCACCTGAAATCATTGCCCAGAAGTGATCGTTCAGCCTTGAACCTTAACTCAAACTCTCTCTTCAAAGTTATCTTTAAACTAAACAATTGTTGTTGTTATGTACCGTCAAGTTGGACCCAACTCATAGCAACCCCTCCTTGGGTTTCCGAGGTGGTATCTCTATGGAAATGCCTGATCTTCCTTCCGAGGAGTGGCTGATGGGTTTGAACTGCCAGTATCCTTGTTAGCAGTCAGGTGCCTTAGGCACTAAGCTACCAGAGCTCCTAAACTAAATAATAGTTTAATTAATAAAGAATATTTGTCCTGAGCATTGTCGTTTTTTAAAGAACTATGCTATATGTAGTCAATTTGACAATAGTAAATTCCAAAGGTCAGACTAGAAGTTATGTTTTAAGATGAATCAGTGATTATTCCGGCCCTGCTTCCTTGGCAATGTAAAATTACTAACAACAAGTTGGGGTATAAAAATCTGTAAAGGATCTTTCTTCTCTGGAACATTTTTGACTCTCTGGTCAGAAATGTTGTCCTGATTTGTAAATTTTATGTGAAATAGACTTCACTTGATTTCTATTACTGGCTTAATATTGATTTTATTTTAACAACAGTTAGTGTAGTAGTGGTAGCAGCAATGGGTCAGACTACCTAGGTTCAGATCCTAGTGCCACCAAGTACTTACTTTGAACTAGTTATATAACATTTCTGTGCCTCAGTTTGTTCATCTGTAAAATGGGAATGATAACACCTACCTCTTAAGGTTATTTAGGAGCTCTGGTAGCATAGTGGCTAAGGCACTTGACTGCTAACCAGAAGGCTGGCGGTTCAAACCCACCAGCCACTCCTCGGAAGGAAGATGGGGCAATCTACTTCCGTAGTGATACTACCTCGGAAACCCAAAGAGGGGTTGCTATGAGTTGGGTCTGACTTGACGGCACATAACAACAACACTTAAGGTTATTATGAGGTTAAAAGAGTTGGCAGATGTAGAGTTTGGAAGAATGTCTGACACACAGCAAATAGTCATCGTTGTTTACTATCTTCTGCTTCAACTGCCATCTTTCTGTGGTCTTCTTTCCAGTCCAGGCTTGGATTAGGTCTTTTTGTCACTGTCCAGGGGAGTATTTCCTACTGGATGGAGAGTCCTCATAGGCCTGTGACTGCCCATACCAAACCAAGCCAAACTCATTGCTATCGAGTTGGATCCGACTCATAGCGACCTCTCCTTGGGTTTCCCAGGCGGTATCTCTACAGAATTATATTGCCCAGTCTTCCTTCCGAGGAGTGGCTGGTGGGTTTGAATCACAAGCCTTCTGGTTAGTAGTCAAATGCCCATGTCTGCCTAAATGTGGCTTGTCATTGGCTAGGTAGCAGTGTCACCAAACACAAAACATAGCACATTATGGGGGATCCATTGTGAGTCATCTTCATCTGTGGAGGCCTACCTGCATCTGGTTGTGACAGACACCAGAGTCCTTGGCTTCATTCCTTTACAGAGGGTCATTTCTGAACATCTAAGAGGAAGTGACATCAGATCACAAGACATCAGGAAGACATATTCCACAGATGTATACTAGAGTGTTTTGGGGATTGCAATTAAAGGATAATACAAAGAACTTGGTTATTTTTTCATTAATGAATGTTTTAGAGGTTTGTCCTTCATTATCCACTACTACACTGACTGTTGTTGGATTGATGGTTCAGTGGTAGAATTCTCACCTTCCATGCAGGAGGCTTGGGTTGGATTCCCAGCCATTGCACTTTATAAGCGGCCACCACCTGTCAGTGAGGGTTGCATATTGCATAATGCTGAACAGGTTTCATCAGTTTCCAAACTAAGATAGAGTGGGAAGTAAGGCCTGGTGATGTACTTCTGAAAATCGACCAGTGAAAATCCTATGAATCACAGTGGTCCTACCTATAACCAGTTGTGAGGATGGCCCAGGATCAGGCAGCAGTCCCTCCTATTGTGTGTGGAGTCTCCAGGAGTCAGGAGCCGAATCAATGGCAGCTAACAATATCATCCTTGATCTGGTAACTCATTTCTCAAAGGCTGTAGTGGTTGTCAACTTGTTCCCCACTTTACCACCCCTGAGTGCACCACTCCCTTTGGTAACAACTCCCGAGGTGCCTGTGAGTCTGAAGTTAAGGTATAATAATCTCCAGTGACATGGTTAGTTTGATAAGAAATAGTGAGCTTCTTCCTTTTCCGTGGAAGGAAAACATTTAAAAGTGCATTTCCAAGGTTGAGCTGCTTGCCTAATAACAATAATAATTACCTTAATGTTCTTTAATAGTGGATTAGTTAAACAAATTATGGTACATTCATGGTACAGGATACAGCCCTTAAATTAAATGAAGTAGAATAATATACTATATTTCATTAATTGTTATACCACTCTAAAACTGTACCATGCGAATGGCTTTTTAAGTATTATAATTTGGGTCAGGAGGGTTCTTCTAAGGATTTTGGAAATAACTATAGGTAGTATCCATGGCATCCTGAATTTAAACTGTGCCCTTAGGTCTGAGCCAAAATTACCTTTATTTTTTTTTCCTGGCCACCTTAAAGCTAGACTTGTGGGGTAAAAGCGAGAGAATGTGAATCAGTTTCCTGGAACACCACTGGGAAGCGAAGGGACATTTGGAGATGAGGCTGAGGCTCGATTTACAATTTCTAAGAGAAAGCATGTTTCAGAACTGGATGTTCCAAGTGGAGAACGATTATGTGAGTCACAAAATTGAGGAAGTCTCTACGACTCCCTTGTGGAATCAGAGTCAGCTGGTGAGGCTGGTTCAAGGTCTGCAACCTGTTCGTCCACCGGCTGGTTCCTTGGGGACTGGCTGCTACCAAACTGAACGTCAGGAAGCACAGTGGAAATTAGGAAGATTGGCAGCGAACCCTGTGCTGGAGATAGAGAAAAGGTTTAGGAAGTGGTTAGAATATGGCACACAAACAGTCAAAGATGAACAGGCACCAGAAGACAGATGTTTGCTACCGCCTGTGTGAGCATTTACAAGGCCCTACCCAAAGGGTAGTTGGCAGTCTCAGAGCCACACTAGAGAGCATTTCTGGGCAGGTTGGCTTCTTTACCCTAAAATAAGCATATGTAGGGTAGAAAGCAACTGAGATTGGTAGGTCAAAATCATAGTCTTATAGCAGGGACTTTGGGGAACATTTATGTCTCCCAAAATTATTGCAGCGTGCTTTCTGCATGGGGCACAAAGAACAAGGCTTGCTGGTGCATGCATGGCCTCACTGGTTCCTGATGCAATGCTACATAGCCAAAAAAGTAAGAATTAAAATTAAATGTTGAAAAATCCTCCTTGTTACCCTGAGGTGCCACCTCATGTGAGTGTCAGGCAGATGAGGAGGAAAGAGAAGAAGTTCTAGCAGCCAGCAAACAGCAGGGCTGAAAATGGAACTCAGATCTGAGCTGTCCTGAAGACAGAGCAGTGGGGATCCACCCTGAGAGGAGAGATCCCTGACCTTCCAGGTCTCAGTGAGTGCAGACAACCAGTTTCTAGTCTCAGAATGGAGTCTCTCTTCCAGCACTTTTGTGTGGGAGGCTACAGGCTTGTTTTTGTATTCCACATGGCTAAATGGGAGCTCTGGTAGCATAGTGGCTAAGACACTTGCCTGCTAACCAGACGGCTGGCGGTTCAAACCCACCAGCCACTCCTCGGAAGGAAGGTTGGCCAATCCTACTTCTGTAGTGATACTGCCTCGGAAACCCTAGGAGGGGTCGCTATGAGTCGGGTTTGACTGGAGGGCACATAACAACAAATGGTCATGAAATGGGAGCCATTGACTGGGGTCTTAAAATCTTGCAAATGACCATCTAGAGGCAGTGATGGGTCTCTCCTCATCCAGAGCAAAGAAGAATGAAGACAACAAAGACACATGGAAACAATTAGTCCAAGGGACTGGTAGACCATGAGATCCTCAGCTTTTATGATCATGATACCAGAAGAACTAGATCGTGCCTGGCTACCTCTGTCAGCCACTTGGAGAGGGATCAGTGCAGGAGATCCTGGACAAAGTGGGAGAACAATGTGGAACAAAACTCAAAATCATAAAAAGAAGAGACCAGGTTTTCTGGTCTGATAGAGCCTGGAGAAACCCCTGAGACTACAGCCCCTAGTTACCCTTCAGGTCTGGAACCAAGCTCACTACTGTGGCTTCCAGCCAAACAATAGACAGGCACATGGGGCGAACATTTACATCTGGTAGATACACTCCTCAGAGAAATCAATCATGAGAGAACAGAAGGGCTGTGTTTGCACAGGGAGACAGCTCAGGGGGCAGGACTGCATGGAAGGGAATGACACAGGGAAGAAAAAAAGAAAAAGAAATGGGAACATTGTCCTCCAGGCATTCACCCTCTGGCATTTCACAGGATACAGCTTCCAATTGTATCTGCAGTTACCTATTTCTGCATTACAAATTATCCCAAATTTTACCACCTTAAAGCAATAATGATTTTTTTGTCTGAGCTCTGGTAGCATAGTGGCTAAGGCATTTGACTGCTAACCAGATCTGGCTGGCGGTTCAAATCCACCAGACACTCCTCGGAAGGAAGATGAGGCAATCTACTTCCGTAGTGATACTGCCTCCGAAACCCAAGGAGGGGTCACTATGAGTTGAGTCCAACTCGATGGCACACAATAACAACAACAACTTGGTTCTTGTGGCTCAGAAATTCAGGTAGAACATAGTGAAGATGGCTTATCTTTGTTGTACAATGTCTGGGACTTTTGCTCAAAAGTCAAAGGCTAGGAGGTTGGATTATCTGAAAGTTCATTCACTCACACTTCTGACATGTCTCTCAGCTAGGTTCAAGGTCTAGTTGGGCCTATTGGCCAGAACATCAACATGTGTTTTGTAATTCAAAACCAAGTCTGAGATTTTTGAAATAGTGAAAACAAAGGATTAAAGACTAAAATCCTCTTCATGTGGCTGAGGCTTCCTCAAACTTATGCCTGGGTTTCAAAAGCAAGAGTCCAAAGAGTAAGAACCAATTGGAAGCTGTATCCTTTTTATGATGTAACCTGGGCAGTTGGATACTATCATTTCTGCCATATTGAATTTGCTAAAAGTAAGTCATTAAGCCTTATTCATATTTAAGGGAAGGAGAATTAGAGTCCACTTTTAGAAGGGAGGTGTGTCAAAGAACTTTTGAGCCTATTTAAAAATTACCGCTGGCCTTATGATTACATGGATTATAATAGGGACATTTAGGGGTTGATTCTTTCCACATTCCTTTTCCTCATTATAACAAAGGTAAAGTAGCTTGAAGTGAGCACAGATTAAAAGGTATCATTGAGACTTCTTCCTAGAGAGAAATTAAATACAGTTCTAAGAAGATTATACCATAAAGAAGGGAGGCTTTAGATTGTAAATAGAGTTTATAGGAACCATCATTAAATATTAGACATCTCCTTAGGAAGGTTCATAAAAAATGAACAGGTAAAAAGTAGGATTGGATGAAAGTTCTTAGCATGTGAGCAGGAATCTGTCTAATGGCATGGGTTTGATTTCAGCCTCATGAATAAACTAACTATTTAAATTATAAATGCCTTAACAGCTCTACCACTCATCTGTCCATCTGTCATACTGTGGTGGCTTATGTGTTGCTATAATTCTGCAAGCTATGTGCAAAAAGGGATTGGGGATGGCATCTGACCTCCTCTAACTTCACAAGGAGGACTGATAATTCAGAACAACATCAACAGCTCAAGACTGATTCCTATGAGGTGGAGGTCAGACATGCCCTCACCTTCCAACTTTTTACCAATTCAAACCTCAACCATCCCTTCCCTAACACTCTCTACTTCTCTGCTGGGTTCAACAATTTATTGCAATGGTCACACAGAATGCATAGACAATACTTATGATTATTGGGGTTTATTAGGGAAGTAACAGGTTACAGTTCGGGTTCAGGATCACTTAGGATACAGTTCTTCAATCAGGACATACTCCCCTCAGCCATGCTCATAGGCACACCTCTCTTTGGCCCTCAGCCCCTTGGCCTGGCCTTTGCTTTACTCAGGTAAGTGTTACAAAGCTCTTTTAGCTCTGTAAATAGGTGCCCAGAGAGGCACCCTACTCTGCCAGCAAGCCTCCTGTTTGAAGGCAATCGGCTTTCCTGTTCCATAACCCAGGAAGCCCACCGCTCTGTCTTGTGCCAATCTCTTGGTTCTGTTGCCTCTGCTGCTGTGGTTTCTCTGCTGCTGTCTCTCGCCATCTCAGCAAAGTGTTACAGCTCTATCTCCTGGCTCAAGGAGATTCAGTGCAGGGATCCCAAGTCCAAAGGATGCACTCCACTCCTGGCTTTTCTTTCTTGATGGTAGTGAGACACCTCATTTCCACCTCTGGGATGGCTCATTGTAAGCCTAATTGACGGCAAAAGTGAACCAATACCTGTGTTAGGATTCTATACACCTACTTTGCACAGCCCCATCCCCAAAATGGTGCCATGTACCTTATTTACACTGCTAGCAAGCTATTCAATTCCCTTGGTGGGCTACAAGCACCTCACTTTTGCATAGTTCCACCCAGACATCTGGTGGTCATCATACAGACTATGGCTTGTTGTTGTTGTTATGTGCCATCAAGCCAGATCAAATTCATAGCAACCCCTCCTTGGGCTTCCAAGGCAATATCACTACGAAAGTAGATTGCCCAACCTTCCTTCTGAGGAGTGGCTGGTGGGTTTGAACCACCAGCATTCTGGTTAGCAGTCAAGTGGCTTAGATACTATGCTACCAGAGGTCCCAGACCATGGCTAGAAGAGTCATATTAAGTAATTCACTGTACCACCTTATGCCACCAGTATTCCAAATGCCAACAGAGTCATCCATGTAGACAAATTTCAGCAGAACTTCCAGACTAAAACAGACTGGGAAGAAAAGCCTGGCAAGCTACTTCTGAAAATTAGCCAATGAAAATCCTATGGTGTACAACAGATATTGTCTTATATAGTGCTTATAGCTGAGCTCCTTAGTTTGGATAGCACTCAAAACCCACAGTGGATACAATGGACTTGAGCATGCAAACAATCATAAAGATGGCACAAGATTGGGCAACATTTCATTCTGTTGTACATGGGGTTGCCATGAGTTGGAGCTGACTGGATGGCAACTAAGCACTAACATAGCTAATTTACCTAGATGAGCTTTAGTTTCTTCATCCGTAAAATGAGAGTGATAAAAGCACCCATCTTATAGGATTGTATGAAAATGAAATTAGATAACACGCATGATACACAGTGCCTGGCACATGGGGAATCACCTTCATGTTGATTGCTGTTATCAAGCCTCTCTCCTCCCCATGCCTCTAAAGAGGACTATGGCTCTCATTGCTCCGTTTCTTCCTCTCTCTCACCAAGAAGCATTGCCTTGCTGGGGCAGTTTCTATGAGCTTTTCCTATGTGAGAAGAGAGAAGGAGTAAGGGAAGGGAAATACAAGCTGGAACTCATATGGAGAGAGAAGTTCTTCAGGGAATTTTGCAAACAGAATGTACAACCTGCTCAGGTGTATGAGCCAAATGCATGGAAGATTAAAGCAGGATTTTCTAAAACAAACTCTTCATGTGGTTCAGAACTACAACTAAGAACTTGAGTGGTTTTTAAATTAAGCTTTGGTTGTTAGGGATGTCAGGATACTGCTCTGAGACTGGACCACGTGGAAAAATTTTTTTATGTGTATTGTATGTTTTTGACTAAAACTAGGACTCATATAACTGTAAGCATACTTCCATTTGTATATGTTTTTGCATAGAAAATTTCTAAAAGATACACAAACAACCCTTAATAGTAGTTTTCTCTGGTCTGACACAGAGACATGTTTTTCACTGTAAACCCTTGAGTTCTATTAACTTTTTTTTTTTTTTTTAACCTGAGCACACAACACTTTCTCTACCTTAACATAACTAAGTTGTTTTTCAGGAGCTCTGGTAGTATAGTACCTAAGGCGCTTGACTGCTAACCAGAAGGCTGGCGGTTCAAACCCATCAGCCACTCCTCAGAAGGAAGATGGGGCAATCTCCTTCTGTAGTGATACTGCCTCAGAAACCAAAGGAGGGGTCGCTATGAGTTGGGTCTGACTCGATGACACATAACAACAACAACGACTAGTTGTTTTTCTTTAAATAAAATATCTGAACATGGATTGGGAGCTCTGGTAGTGAAGTGCCTAAGGCATTTGACTGCTAACCAAAAGGCTAACTATTCAAACCCACTAGCCAATTTTCAGAAGAAAGACTGAGCAATCTACTTACCTAGAGATACCACCTCAGAAACCCAAGTAGGGGTTGCTATGAGTAGGGATTGACTCAACGTCAGTGAGTTTGGTTTTCTGGTTTTAAGCATGGATTAGAAACTTGAAATTTGCCTAAGGTACCACAAGACTGAATAAAGAGGCTAGCAGTTCTGTGACTGTGATGAATGATTTTATTAAGGGCTTACTGACCAAGGCTGGTCCCTGAGTGGTAGCAGGGTCGACTCTAGTCTCCATGCTCATCACAGGGAAGCAGGGGTTTTTATGGCTCTGGCAAACAAAGTTAGACTCATTCCAGGACTCCAGACCTCCAAGGCAACTCCAGCAAGTGTTACATAAGAGTGACTTAACAAGCAGAAGGAGCTAGCAGCAAGTAAGAACATAGCCATATTTGGCCTCGAAAAAGCCTTTTCCCTACAATTAAATACTCACTAAATACCTGAGTGCACCGCTTATCTATCAGCTTGTCATACTGTGGTGGCTTATGTGTTGCTGTGATGCTGGAAGATGTTCCACAGGTATTTCAAATGCCAGCAGGGGCACCCATGGTGGACAGGTTGCAGCAGAGCTTCCAGACTAAGAGTAAGAAGAAGGATGTGGCAGCCCACTTCTGAAAAAAATTGGTCACTGAAAACCTTATGAATAGCAGTAAAACACTGTCTGATATAGTGCTAGAGGATGAGCTCTTCAGGTTGAAAGGCACTCAAAATACAACTGGAAAAGAGCTGCTTCCTCAAAGTAGAGTCCATATTAATGACACAGATGAAGTAAAGTTCTCAGGATTTTCATTTGCTGATGTGGCATGACTCAAAATGAGAAGAAACAATTGCAAACATCCACTAAAAACTGGAATGTGGAATATAAAAAGCATGAATCTAAGAAAATTAGAAGTTGTCAAAAATGGAATGGGATGGAACACATAAATTCTAGGTTTTAGTGAGCTGAAATGAACAGGTGTTGGCCATCTGGAGTTGGACAATCATGTGGTCTACTATGCCAGGAATGACAAATTAAAGAGGAATGGTATGGCATTCACCATCAAAAAGACATTTCAAGATTTATCCTGGAGTAAAATGTCATCATTGATAGGATAATATCCATATGCCTCCAAGGAAGATCAGTTCGTACTACTGTTATTCAAATTTACACACCAATTACTAAAGCCAGAGATGAAGAAATTAAAGAATTTTACCAACTTCTCAGGTTGAGATTGACCAAATAGGCAATCAAGGTGCACTGATAATGATAGATGATTGGAATGTAAAAGCTGTAAACAAAGAAGAGTAATAAGTAGTTGGGAAATATAGCCTTGGTGATAGAAATGATGCCAGAAAAACGCTGCATAATATGCATGAACTTGGAGGACATGATGCTGAGTGAAATAAGTCAATCACAGAAGGACAAATATAGTATTAGTTCGTTGTTGTGGAGGGTCAAGGAAAGGTTTATGTATGGTGGGGAACTTTCTTTGTTGGTTGCCAGGGGTGGGAGGGGAGAGGAGGGAACAATCAAAAAAAAAAAAAAAAAAAAATGCATTGACCCATGTCACTTTAGTTTTGTGTATTTCACTGTACATAAATTATATTTCAATAAAATGCATTTTTTAAAAAAATGAAATGATGCCAGAGATCATGTGACAGAATTTTGCAAGACCAACTACTTATTCATTGCAAATACCTTTTTTCAACAACATGAATGACAGCTATACATGTGGATCTTGCCAAATGGAATGCACAGGAATCAAGTGAACTACATCTGTGGAAAGAGATGATAGAGAAGCTCAATATCATTAGTCTGAACAAGGCCAGGGGCTGATTGTGGAACAGATCCATCAATCGATCATAGGCAAGTTGAAGAAAATTAAAACAAGACCATAAGACCCAAAATATGACCTTGAATATATCTCATCTGAATTTAGAGATCATGTGAGGAATAGATTTAACTCATTGAACACCAATGACCAAAGAACAGATGAGTTGTGGGATGACATCAAGAACATCATACATGATGAAAGCAAATGGTCATTAAAAGGACAGGGAAGGAAGAAAATACCAAAATGGGTGTTAGAAGAGGCTCTGAAACTTGCTTTTGAACATAGAGTAGGTAAAGCAAAGGGAAGAAATTATTAAATAATAGAGCTAAACAGAAGATTTCAAAGGACAGTTTGAAAAGACAAAGTAAAGTATTATAATGAAATGTGCAAAGACCTGGAGTTAGAAAATCAAAAGGGAAGAACACACTTGGCATTTCTCAAGCTGAAAGAACTGAAGAAAAAATTCAAGTCTCCAGTTGCAATATTGAAGGATTCTATGGGCAAAATATTGAATGATGCAGGAAACATCTAAAGGTGGATGGGATACACAGAGTCACTGTACCAAAAATAATTGCTTGATGTCCAACCGTTTCGAGAGAACTAATGGTATTGAAGGAAGAAGTCCAAGCTACACTGAATGAAATGGCAAAAAACAATGCAACACTGGAGGCTCTTACTCATGTATGCCAAGAAATTTGGAAGACAGCTACCTGGACAACTGACTGGAAGAGATCCATATTTCTGCCCATTTCAAAGAAGGTGATCCAACAGACTGTGGAAATTATTGAACAGTATCATTGATATCACACAAAAGTAAAATTTTGCTGAAGATAATTTAAAAATGAAAAATATATTGACAGAGAACTGCCAGAAATGCAAGCTGGATTCAAAGAGGACATGGAACTAGGGATATCATTGTTGATATCAGATGGATCTTGGCTGAAAGCAGACAATACCAGAAAGATGTTCATCTGTGATTTATTGACTATGCAAAGGCATTCGACTGTGTGGATCATGACAATTATGGATAACATTGCAAAGAATGGTAATTCCAGAACATTTTTTATTCTCATGAGGAACCTGTACATAGACAAAGAGGCAGTCATTAACTCAGAACAAGGGATTACTGAATGCTTTAAAATCAGGAAAGGTGTGCATCAGAGTTGTATCCTTTCACCATACTTATTCAATATGTATGCTGAGTAAATTATCTGAGAGGCTGGACAATATGAAGAAGAATGCAGCATCAGGATTGGAGGAAGACTCATCAACAACTTGTGATATGCAGATAATACAACCTTACTTACTGAAAGTGAAGATGCCTGGAAGTACTTACTGATGAAGGTCAAATACTACCATCTTAAGTATGGATTATACTTCAACATAAAGAGAACAAAAATCCTCACAATTGGACCAGTAAACAACATCACAATAAATGGAGAAAAGATTGAAGTTCTCAGGGATTTCATTTTACTTGGAACCACAGTCAACGCCCATGGAAGCAGCAGTCAAGAAATCAGATGTCATATTTCATTGGGCAAATCTTTTGCAAAAGACCCTTTTAAAGTATTAAAGAGGAAAGATGTCACTTTGAAGACTAAGGTGTACCTGACCCAAGCCCTATTTTCCATAGCCTTATATGAAAGTGAAAGCTGGACAATGAATAAGGAAGAGAGATGAAAAATTGATGCATTTGAATTGTGGTACTGGAGAAGAATACTGAAAATACCATGGACAGCCAGAAGAATGAATGAATGTCTTAGAAGAAGTATAGTTAGAATACTTCTTAGAAGCAACAGTGACCAGATTTAATGTCACATACTTTAGTCATGTTGTCAGACAGGACCAGTCCCTGGAGAAGGATATCCTGCTTGTTAAAGTAGAGGGTCAGCAAAAAAGGGAAGACCCTCAATGAGATGGATTGACTCAGTGGCTGTGACAATAGAGTCAAGCACAGCAAGGATTGTGAGGATGCCACTGGACAGGGCAGTGTTTTGTTTTATTGTACATAGGGTCTCTATGACTCAAAACTGATTTGACAGCATCTAATAACAACAACAAAGTGGTTGTTTCTCTACGAGTAAAGGCTAGACGTAGATAAGCAAACCATAGGCGCAGGTTGTACAAAGAAGGCTGGTTTTCTCAGATGGGGTGAGCAAAGGAGATGATCAATTATCACTAGTGAGACAATTTCTGGACCAGAAGACAACAGTCCTAAGCTTCTAGACTGAGCTCTGATACCCACTACTCATGGGATATTAGGCAAGTCACTCATCCATTCTGGTCTGTTTTTTTGTTTTTGTTGCTGTTATGCATCTCCAAAGGGAAGAAATTAGACTAGATAGTCTTTAAAGTCCATTCAAGTTATACAAGCTGAGATTCAAAACCATTGAGAGGAAATGGAAATTAACACCACAGTGATGTAACACTGCAAATACCAGAATGGCTAAACTTGAAAACAAACAAACAAACAAAAATAGAAAAGACTAAAAATAAGGATTAGAGAGAATGTGGAGTAACTGGAACCCTCATAAATTGGCAGTAAGAGTGTATATTGCTATAACCACTTGGAAAATAGGAGTTCTGGTGGCATAGTGCCTATGGCATTTGACTGCTAACCAGAAGTCTGGTGTTCAAACCCACCAGCCACTTCTCAAAAGGAAGATTGGGCATTTACTTCTGTAGAGATACCACCTTGGAAACCCAAGGAAGGGTCGCTATGAGTCGGATCCAACTTGCCAGCAGTGACTTTGGTTTTGACTAGGAAATTTGTCTGGAAATATCTACTAGAGATAAATATATTGTTGTTGTTAGGTGCTGTGGAGTCATCTCCGACTCATAGCGACCTTATATACAACAGAACAAAACACTGCCCGATCCTGTGCCAGCCCCGTGATCCCTACTATACCTGAGCCTATTGTTGCAGCTATTGTGTCAATCCACATTGTTGAGGGCCTTTCCCTTTTCCATTGACACTCCACTTTACCAAGCATGATAGCCTTCTAGAGCTAAATATATACTTATGCTAATACCTAACAATTCTACTCCTGGCTATAACATACCCATGAGAAAAGAGTGCATCAGTTTACAAAAGATCATGTAAGGATGTGCACAGTAGTTTCAATTTCATCTACTTAAAATATCTAAAAACAAGAAATAACCTAATATTTATCTACACTATGGATAATTTTTGGCATATCAGTACAATGGACTATTACATCATACACACACACACACACACACAAAGAACTTCTACTTTTACCTACAACAACATGAATGAATCTACTGTTACATACAACAACATGAATGAATCTAACTATCAAGTGAAAAAAAAAAAAATCACCCTAGACTCCAAATATAAAATTCCACTTACATAAGGTTAAAAACAGATAAAACTTACCTGTAGTGATTGAGGTCAGAAGGATGGTTACCTTTGGGCAGTACTGCCTTAGAATGAACACAAAGGCGCCTCTGTGCCAGAAATGTTCTGTATCTTGAAAGCAGCAAAATTGTAAACAATAACAAATTACTACTCAATAAAGAAGCCAAATCATTATTAGTTTTTTTTTTGTTTGTTTGTTTTTTAAACAAGAATAGAGACACCATCTGCCTCTAGCAAAGGGCATGAGAGTGCAGGCAATGTTCCCTTTCTTGACCTGGAAGGTCTTCATGTGGGTATGTAATTAATAGTAATTCACTAAGCTCTTTTATGTTTTATACCCTTTCATGTATATGAGCTATGTTTTACAATAATAATAATAAGAAGAAGAAGGGTTAAGACCTCTTGTTTTCATGCAGTTGAAGATTGAGCTCTGGGAAGAGCCCCAGGCAGGGTGGCTTTAACCCAGGAGGCATGCTCGCCAGCCAAGCTTTCTTTCTCTTCTTTTCTTGAAGGACCACACTCTTTGTCTGTCTCTCAGCTCCATGGGTCCTTGATTTGTTGCCCCTCCCTGTGTTGCTCCTTTCAAGGCTCCTGGTGAAGAGAAGCACAGCTTATTGTAGAGTGCATCTTCCATTTTGCTCAGGAAACTACATTTTCTTCCCTTGTCTGATTTGTTGATTAGATTTCACACAGGATTAGTGGGGTTGACGCCACTAAGTAAAAAATCAACTCCTTTGGCAACAGCCCAGAAAGCCTGCATTCCACTAATGAAAGCTTCAGATCCCATTAAGATGAAATACTGAGAACCATGCAGACTTAGGTTCTATAAGAGAAGTTACAACAAGTACCAGACAGGCCCACGTGAATACCTGCAGAGGGGAGAGGGAGAGATTGGGGACGGAGACAAGGAGGAGGAATCATAGGTAAAATGAGGACAATGCCATTTGGCGGTAAGATCAGAGAACCTCAGCAGCACTGTTCCTCAAGAATACCAAACACAAAAAAACTCCATTGCCACTGAGTGGATTTTGATTCATAGTGACCCTATAGGACAGAGCCGAACTGCCCCAAAATGTTTCCAAAGCTGTAATCTTTACGGAAGCAGATTACCACATCTTTTTTCACACAGAGTGGCTACTGGGTTCAAATTGTTAAATTTTTGGTTCGCAGCCAAGCACTATAACAACTGTGGCACCAAGAACAAGTGATCAATAAATCAAATACTGCTTACCTGCCAGGGAATGGTTGAATAAATAAACCATAGTACACCCACACCATGAAATAACGTGTATCCATTTAAAAGTTCAAACTAAGTTTACACCAATGGACTTGGATGAATTTCCACTAGGTAGTACTGAGTGAGAAAAGCAAAACACTGTAAAGTGTCTGTAATATGATCCTACTGCTATGAAACAATGAGAAACAAACACCCCTATATATCCATGTGAGTACTTAAGTGCATGTATATGAATCTTCATGCATGAGGAAAAATAGGGGAACAAGCATATCAGGTTGTTAACATCAGTTATTTTGCAGGAGTTTGTGTGGTGTTGGGTGCAAAAAGAGTGAAGAAAAGAGGAAAAGTGGAGCAAGACAAAATCAGCATGTATGCTATTACCACATTTATGTGTTTATGTAATAAAACAGAAGGGGAACTTAAATTATAAAATTGTATCTCTCCCATCTCCAGCCCTGTGCCCAGCATTGTAATGGACAAGGAAGACTCTGTTTTCCAGAAGCTTACACTCTATTTGAGGGAATGAGGAATAATACCATGTAGTTCTTGGTGGACAAGTCAGTATAATTTTACATTCTAATTCCCTGTCTCTTGCATACCTACCATACTATTATCCTGTTTATTTAACAAGCATTTTCCAAGCCCACACTATGTGTTGGACATATCACTGCCACTATGGAGCACATCTAGTAGTGGAAAAAGCAACACAAAGATGGGTACATAAAGGTGCCTGTATATGAATCTTCATGCATGAGGATGGCAAGACTTCATCTCTCATTCTTTGGTCATGTTATCAGGATGGATTATTTCCTGGAGAAGGATATCGTGTTTGGTAAAATAGAGGGTCAGCAAAAAAACAGGAAGACCCTCAACAAGATGGAAAGACACAGTGGCTGCAACAATTGAGCTCGAGCATAGCAACAGTTGGGAGGATGGCACAGGAACAGGCAGTGTTTCATTGTGTTGTGCATACAGTCATATCTATCAGAACCAGCTTGATGGTACCTAACAGCAACAACACCACACAGAGGTGCTAAATTAATATCTGTTGCAAAGTGTTAACATAATTATAATTTACAAAGAAAGAGATGCTATATGAGCTTCAGTCTTGATTGTCTTTATAGCCCCTCATACCCCTCAAAAGCTGGAAAGGGATCTTATCATCTACTTAGTCTAACTTCCACATTTTACATAGAGAAAAATTAAGGCTCAGGGAAAGCAAGTGACTTGTAAGTGACTTATGTTGTTGTTGTGGTTATGTGCCGTTGAGTCGGCCCCGACTCATA
>NW_006921641.1:7453822-7469807 GCF_000298275.1 Orycteropus afer afer | reverse complement strand
AGTAAGAGAATGCAGAATTGGAGGTTGATTCAGGCCAGGGTATGGCAGTGGAAGGAAGGAATTATCAAGGAGCATGAGGAAAAAAATATGGAACACTTCACGAATTTGCGTGTCACTTATAGTATATAGTAAAGCTAGGACCCACTAGCCACTTCTTAGAAGGAAGACTGGGCAATCTACTTCTGTAGAGATACCACCTCGGAAACCCAAGGAGGGGTCACTGAGTCTAATCAACTTGGTGGCAGTGAGTTTGGTTTTCTTATTTTTAAAGCTAGGACCACAACCCACAGCTCAAGAACAAGACTTATTTCTTTCCACCATACTATGAAGTTTTAAGGGAGAATTGAGATCAAATAATGCCTGAGAGTAGAGCCTCTGACATTTTAGTCATCTTTAATATGAGGCAGACAATATATTTATGAAAACATGGCTTAGAGTCTATCAAATCTGTGTCAAAGTCTTGTTTTTGCCATTTACTAGTTGGATAATCTTGGACAAGTCAACAAACTTCTTTGGTCCTTGGAATTATTATCTGTAGAACAAAGATAATAATAGCACTTTGATTGCTGTGAGGATGAAACAAGGTAATTCACATACAGTACCTAGCTCCTGGGAGCCCTGGTGGTTAACAGGTTAAGCACTTTGGCTGCTAACCTATCCTGCAGCTCCCTCCATGGGAGAAAAACCTGGTGTTTTGGTCCTGTAAAGATTACAACCTAGAAAACCCTATGAGGCAGTTCTACTTTCTCACAGGGGATTGCTATGAGTCAAAAATCTACTCGATGGTACCCCAAAACAAAAATAACTAGCTCGTAACTCCTTGACTGAATCTGGAAGGAAATGGACCAGTCTGGGCTGGGTCTGAGTCCCTCTCTGACTCAGGCAGGCTCTGAGTCCCTCTTCTCTCTGAACACTCCTAAGCTGTATAAAGCAGGCTGGCTAGTTTTTCATCTTTTCAGCTGCAATTAACCTACAGTACTGTCTAGCATGAGTCGGGTTTGACTCGATGGCACATAACAACAACAACAACAACAACTGTCTAGCATGTGGTAGAATGATCCTGTTGGCTGAAGTTTGTTCCACACTGATATCAGTAACAACTTAATTCTTTGTCTAGAGAGTGATGCTCCAGAAAGATTGGGCTGGCTCTGATGAGAGAGGGGATTGGTTTGAGAAAAAATGCCTAGGTTCTATTCCTGGTTTGGGACTCGCTTTGTGACCTTGGAATTTGTACCCTAGTGGAAATAGCAACACCTTTTGCCTCACAAAGCATTAGTCAAAATGGAAGAGCTTTCAAAAAACCCTCTAAATAATGAAGCAAAGTTACCAAAACATAAACTGATCCAGCTATAGATACAGATGGAAATTTGGATCTAGCCTCCAGAGTAGAGGGAAAACAAAATTTCCTCCTTCTGGCATCCATCTCTCAGACATATTTTGAACAATTGCTAGATCTGAGAACACAAGATGAACGAGGCAGTTTCCTGTTCTCAAGGTCTTGCAAGCTGGTATAGAATACTGAGTGCCGTGGGCACCAGGGCAGAGCTGACAGACGTAGGGCTATGGTCCTGGTAGAAAAGGATATGAGGGTTTGTGGAGATGGAGATGGCAAGACGGAAGATCAGGACAAGCTTTTGGGGAAGGAAATCTCATACTATCTTTTTGTTGCCTGTTTTAAAAAGTGATTCTGCTCTCAGAATTTCAATAAAGGACATCATCAGTCATTGAGTCCTTCTGATTCACTTCACAACATATCTAAAGCCCCTTGTCTCCCTTTTTGCCCTATACTTTTTTTTTTTTCTTTAAATGAGAGGGTAATGCTCATTTCCTGATATACTGGAAAATGCTTCCGCTCTTTGCTCACCAAACTGCTCCTGTTACAGAGGCCACCAGGAGAAATTACATTGAGTGCCAGGGGTAGGTAAAGAGATGTCCACATGGAAAAAGTAGGAGAAATGCTGGCTGCATTTTGGTGCATGTTAGCTTGACAACTCAAAGATGCGCTATTTTGTTTGATGGAAGGGTAAGCAGGGCAGGTGTGCTCCTTGCCAAGAGTGTACACTCCTCTGTGTACTTATTGAAATGGAGCATCAACTTATTTAGCAGATCTGTGTATCAATGTCATCCTGAAATGAAAGTTACTGAATGGCCTTCTGCGACTCATCTGTCAGTTTGTTGTGTTGTGGTGACTTGTATGTTGCTGTGATACTGGAAGCTATGCCACCAGTATTTCAAATACCATCAGAGTTACTCATGATGGACAGGTTTTGGTGGGCCTTCCAGCCTAGAACAGACTAGGAAGAAAGGCCTGGTGATTTACTTCCAAAAATTAGTCAAGGAAAGCCCTATGAATCACAAAATATTGTCCATTATAGTGCTGGAAGATGAGTTCCCTAGGTTGGAAGGCACTCACAATGCACAGTGGCTGCAACAATGGGCTAAAACATAACAATAATTGTGAAGCTTATGCAGGATTGGGCAACATTTCCTTCTGTTACATATAAAGTTGGCATGACTCAGAACTATACTGCACTACAATCTATAGCAACAGCAGTTGTTCACAAAATGTTCTGCTGAGAAAAGAAAGGGTCAGTCATTCCAGGGCCATGGGACTGGACAGCAAAGGGCAACCCAGAGATGACTGAGGGGAAATGTCACATGGCCCTGAATATAACCCCATGTCTTTAAGGTGGTAAGATCAGAGGGAGGGGGGTAGCTGAGGCAGAGTGGGGCTGCCCTGGAGGGCTCCTCCTCCTTGCACCTTGTTATCATTTATCTCCCTGCCAGGCTCTAGGATATGCACTGCACGTGCATCCCCTCAGTTCTGCTTTACAGTTGCAAGATGACCTACACCTTTAGGAGACAGAGGACCCTATCACCACACTCTTTGAGGCTTAGTGCCATGTGTGAAATGGGGACATTAGCCCTTACCATAGTTACTGAGCGTATGGAGTGGTAGAGGCAACCCAGGCTTTGACTACTCACCAGGCCACTTCATCTCTGTTGGCTCTTAGATGCAGCTTACATTACCTCCTGCATAAGGTTCTAGGAAGAATTTAGGGGACTTAATTCAGACTTACTATTGGAATGCCTACTCTAAAAAAAAAAAAAAAAAAAAGCTCACTGCCATTGAGTCAATTTCAACTCATAGCGACCCACTTTGGGTTTCCGAGGCCGTAAATTTTTACGGAAGTAGACTGCCCAATCTTCCCTACATGGAGTGGCTGGTGGCTTTGAACCACCAACCTTCTGGTTAGCAGTCAAATGCCTTAGGTGCTATGCCACCAGAGCTCATTCTTTTATTTAATTTGCCCAACAACGCTAATATGAGGTATGAAATTTCCCCATTTCATGGTGATGGAAACTGAGGAGCAGAGAGGTAGAACTGCTCAAGACTAAAGAGTTAAGACTTGAACCAAGGCCTGTGAGTACACTGACTAGGATAAGTGTCCACCACTTAGTAGGTTCTAGAGAGCCATGCATGAGTTCCCTTAGCTCACAGGGCTGATGAAAGAATTAAATGGCAAGCCACTTTTAAACAAGAAAATGGATGGCCCTATGTACAATAGAACAAAACATTGCCCAGTCTTGTGCCATCCCCATGATCGACTATAGATTGCAGTTTCACTGGCTGACTTTTCAGACACAGATCACCAGGCCTTTCTTCCTAGCCCATCTTAGTCTGGAAGCTCTGCTGAAAACTGTTCACCATCATAGCAACACTCAAGCTTCCATTGACAGACGAGTGATGGCTGCCCATGAGATTCATTGGCCAGGTATCAAACCCAAGTCTCCTTCATGAAACGAAAGAATCCTACCACTGAAACACCACTGCCCACTTTGTAAATATAGGCAACTTTTTAAAAAACCTACCTCTGTTTTTTAAAGTTGAATTTTACCAAGAAAATATTACTCATTAAAACCCGCTGCCATTGAGTCGATTCTCACTCATAGCCTTTAGGACAGAATAGAACTGTCCCACGGGGTTTCCAAGGTTGTAAATCTTTACAGAAGAAGACTGCCTCATCTTTCTCCCATGGAGTGGCTGGTGGGTTTGAACCACCAACCTTTTGGTTAACATTAAAGTGGTTTAACCATGGCACCACCAGGGCTTTTTCAGAAAATGCCTTAAGTTCATGTATATTCTTATTTGAAATAGTATTATAGAAATGTTCACCAAAAGAAAATATTTTTATGGCTCCCCAAAGTTACTTACTTACCGGCATCCAATGATATGGATTCATTGTTATGCTATTGATGTAACTTGGAATGTCAAGTGACAGTCTGCAGGAACAGAAAATAAAAATAGAGCTTTCTGTTAATAAAACAATGAAACAGCATTTAGCTTTTGTGGATGATATTCAATAAAAATATGTTTATTTCCCAGTGGCTGTCACATACAGTTTCTCTTTGTTTTCTGTCTCCACTGTATTCTCTCAGTATTTGCCTGCTTTGTGCACCATAGCTTTGGGTTTCATTTCTTACCTTCCCTCTTCACTGGGATTTTGATTTTTGTTAATGGCTAGTCATGTCTTCCTGGATACTTGGGGATTACGGTCCCTAGGATGAAGATCGAGGCTGCAGAGGAGGTTCTATGGTAGGGCCAGATTCATAGGCATGTGACCAATGCAGTCACATAAGAATCCACGTTCATGGGGGCCCCTGTACATGGAGTTTAATGCTCAGTGATTGCTGCGTAAAATTATTAATAACTTTATCTTTGAATTTGTGTTTTGTAAGTGAATTTTGATGGGACAATGAAACATGCATTGGGGGTTGGAGACTTGGCTTTTTTGTAATCCTGCCTCTTGCTGCCTCCCTGGAAGATTTCATGGCCTTCCACTTTCTCATCCCCTTGTGCCCTGGGCCCTGCCTGGTCTTTTCCCAACCCCTGTCCTGCAACTGCTACTGCCACTTGCCTAGAGTGGTGACTGGGTCACGTTGGTGGGGTGAGTTCATATTCCTGAGTTCAGGTGTGGGGAGGGTTAGGGTCAGGCCTACACCCTGTGTTATCTTCAGTTGAGGCAGGGTGGCAGCTGTCCCCATTCAGGGCTGGCATGGGTGACTTGGCAGGAGTCTCTCATGCATTGTTAATGAAGGTGCTGAATGCTTCCCTGTCCTGAGAGGTTATGATCCCTTAGGAGTTGTCTTAGGCTGGACTCTCTAGAGGAAAGAAAAAAACAGGGAAGTTTAAATATATATATATTTATAGCTCTGTAGTGGATAAGGAATTTGGCTGCTAATCAGAAGATCAGTGGTTCAAACCTACCAGCTGTTCTGCAGAAGGAAGATGAGGCAATCTACTTCCATAAAGATTTACAGACTTGGAAACCCCATGGTATTTTCAATCACTTTATATGCATGTGAAAGCTGGAAGACCAAAGAAGAGTGATGCTTTTGAGTTGTGGTGTTGGTGAAGAATATGAAAGTACCATGGACTGCCAGAAGAAATAACAAATCTGTCTTGGAAGAAGTGCAGCTGGAATGCTCCTTGGAAGTGAGAATGGCCAGACTTCATCTCACCTACTTTGGTCACACTGTCAGAAGGGATCATTCCCTGGAGAAGGATACCACGCTTGGTAAAATGCAGGGTCAACAAAAAGGGGAAGGCCCTCAACGAGATGGATTGAAACAGTGGCTACAACAATGGGCTCAACTATAGCAAGGATTGTGAGGCTAGCACAGGAGTGAGCAGTGTTTCGTTCTGTTGTATGTAGGGTCACTATGAGTTGGAGCCGACCCAATGGCACCTAGCAACAACAACAATAATAACATGAATCGGAATTGACTCGATGGCAGTGAGTTTGGTTTTGATAGAGAGAGAGAGAGAGAGGGAGAGGGAGAGGGAAGGGGAGGGGAAGAAAGCTGGAGAGAAAGGGGGAAGGGGAGAGGGAGATAAATTTATCCCAAGAAAATGGCTCACACAGTTGTAGAGGCTGGCAAGTTCCAAGTCTGTAGGGCAAAGCTGGAGGTTACTCTTGACTCATGCAGCTGTAGGGGCTAATGAACCCAAGACTGAGAGGTAAAATGGAAGATTGCTGACTCACAGGCTGTGTAGACAACAATCCCAACATTGGCAGGCAATACAGCAGGTCGTGAGTTCAAGTCCAGGAACCAGAGATAATAATGAGTCAGATGCAGGATCCAGATCTAGCAGAAATCCAGAGAATTTTGTCATGACGTCCGTATATATTGGAAGCAGTCCACATCCTTGAGGAAACTCCCTTTCAAGTGATTGGCTGCTCATAGTACATCTCATCACAGAAGTAATTACATTACATCAGATCTCATCACAGGGGATGATTACACCATAACCGATAAACCACTGAAGATCATGGCCCAGCTAAGTTGACACACACTCTTAACTATCACAAGAATTGTCTATTTTCCATGGATTGGGGGGCAGACCGTGGCCATGGGAAACAGAAATGGACTTCCTTTCCCCACCAGAGACCTCACATTTTTATTTTGCTCTATGCCCCCAAGTAAGGAGCTCTGGTAACATAGTGGTTAAAGCATTTGGCTGCTAACCAAAAGGTTGATATTTCTTTCTTTCTTTTTTTTTTTTAGGAAAGAGAGGCTAAGGCAGGTCCAGTGTCTGCTCAGAGCCACACAGTCCTAGCCCAGAACCGCTTTTTATTTTATTTACTTATTTATTTATTTTTTATTGTGATTTGGGTGAAGAGTTACAGAGCAAATTCACTTTCCATACAGCAGTTCACATATACTTTGTCTCATGTCATTGACCACAGTCTACCACAATGCAACAGCTCCCCTCCCACTTCCTCCCCATAGTTACCTCTTCCCAGTGACCATCCCTCCATACTCTCCTGCACCCTGAGCTGTCTCCCTGTGCATAAGCAGTCCTTCCTTCTCCCATGATTGTTCTCTCCAGGGCGTGTGTCTACTTGAGGGAAATGTTTAACTCACATGCCTGTACTTTGTTTGGCTGGAAACCACAGGTGTGGGTTCAATTCCAGACCTGAAGGGCAGCTAGGGGCCATAGTCTCAGTGGTTCCACCAGGCTCTATTGGGCCAGCAAACCTGGTCCTCACCTTCTTTTTTTTTTTTTTTTCCCCTCCAAATGATTTTGAGTTTTGTTCCACATTGTTCTACCTCTCTATCCAGGATCTCCTACATCCCTTCCAAGTGGATGACAGTGGTAGCCGGGCACCATCTAGTTCTTCTGTTCTCATATAGTTGTATAGGTTGCAGATCAGATGGTGTACCAGTCGCTAGGACTGATTGTTTCCATTAACTTTGGTTTTCTTCTTTCTTCTTTGCTCTTGATGAGGAGCGACCCATTATTGCATCTAGATGGCAGCTTGCTAGCTTTTAAGATCCCAGTCGCTACTCGCCACAGTAGGAGGTGGAACAATGTTTCATATAGTATGGTATGCCAATTGAGCTTAATGTCCCCTGCACAAAAGGTTGATATTTCGAACCCAACAGCTGCTCCATGAGAGAAAGATGAGGCAGTCTGCTGCTGTAAATATTTACAACCTTGGAAACATTGGGGTCCCATAGGGTATCTATGAGTTGGAATTGATTTGATGGCAGTGGTATGCCCCCAAGTTTTCTAGCCAGCCCTGGTTCTGTCTTCCCATCCTTCTGTGAGCACCAAGGTTCCCAGGTTTTGTTTTGTTCTTTTCATACTGGAATGACAACCCCTTTCCTTCTTTGCTCTCCTTCCTTCGTTTATCTTCAGAGCCCAATTTATACCCTCTTTCCCTTCTCCACACTGCCCCCCTTTGGCATCCTCTTCTTTTCACCACCCATGGCACTTCATGTCTGTGTCACTAATTCTGGCTCTTGACCTTGTACTTATACCTTTTTGGGCCTCAGTTTTCTGTTCTCTATACAGGAGGAAGGAAGAGTTGGAGAGAAGATCTTGGAGAACCCTTCCAGTTCTGTATTCCAGTCTATGATTTCATGGATGTGAGTCTTGCTCCCCAGTGAGGGTGTGAGCAAGTTGAAGGAAAAGCCTAGACATTATCTTGTCTGTTCTTCAGTTCCCACCCCTGTACTGGACATATGACAAACATTTAATATATGTATTGGACTGAATTGTGGAAATCTATGAAACGTTTACTTCTTTCAAACAATGGCATGGCAACTCTTCAGATTCTCATGCAGAGGGGTCTCTTCAGCATGGCTTCAGGCTTTCAGATCCATCCTGTGTCTCCCAGTTCTTCCTGCTGCTTCTACAGGCTGAACCAATCTTGAGAGACAGCCTGAATCAACCAAGAAGCAGCTGTATATCCAGTGGAGGCTAGTATTGTCCCAATGTGGGTGCCTCTCTGAGGTCCCTGGTACACTGATAGCCAACCTCCTCAAGTAGGACACACTCTGTTGGCCTTTCTCCCAGGCCTGAGAGTCAGCTGCCCTTTTTCTGGGCAATCCAACTGACTGGCAGCCACCCAGCCAGACACTGAGATGAGTGGTGGCTTGAAGGCAGGTGGCCAGTTTGGGAGTCAAGCCTTCAGATGCCAACAGATTCAAGGAGGAAAATAGGACATGGTCCAGAGCATCCTCCAGTGATGGGAATAAAACAAGAGACAAGCATGTCCGCCCATGAATGTCATAGACATCATATGTTTGAATCCATGCAAGTAGAGGGAGAAAGACCAATCCTACTCCTTCTGGGCTTCTCAAACTTTAGGGTGCAGAGGAATCACTAGGGGAGATGATTTAAAATGCAGGTTCCCAAACCTTATCCTTCAGAGAGCTGACTCAAGAAGTCTGGAATCAGCATTTACAGCAGGCCCCTTTGGTGACTCTATTGTCCCATCCACACTGGCCCTAATCAGTGCAAACAGGCAACTGGACTCTGTTGTCCCAGCCCACTGCTGATGATGGGTGGGCTGTGCATACACTTGCTGCCTGTGAGTAATGAGACGTGAATAAGAAAACCCAAGCTGGACCAATCAGGTCCTCTTGGAAGCTGAAAAAATAAATAGAGAAAAAAATGTGCCCATTGGTACAGGGCCTGAGCTTTTAGGTCAAGTAGACTTGAGAGCTAGGGCAGCCACTTGGGCAATGTTTAACATGATAACCTGAGGAGCCTGTCGCAGAGAGAAGAATAGAGCTCATGCCTGGAGAAGGATGCCAATAAAGAGAAAGGGGGAAGAAAAGACAGAGAGAAAGAATGTGGACCTCCTTAGGAGCTGTCTTTCTCCTGTCCTCCCTTCTGAGGCCTCATTCATATTTCCCTGGGTTCCTGTGCACATACATGTAACCCATTCAATAAACACTCTCTTTCCAAGGTAACTTGACTTTGCCTCTTTTGACACAGAGGGTAAGCCTGTGAATTAGCTGGGAAGCTGTCTCACTGGCATGGTGGGAAGAACTTGCCTTCAGCAGCTTCCATGGCCTCATGCCCTGATGACATCACCAGCAGGGTGAGTAACACTGCATCCTTAGTCTCTATTTCCTTGGCATAAATTCCTGAAGGGGGAAATATTGAATTAGAGGGATTGAATTTTCCTCAGGTTTTCATGTATATTATCAATCTATTTTGCAGAAAACAGATGGAGTGGCTGCTCTGTGATTATGCACTGGGTAAGCAAATTTCCCTTTCTGGACTGGAGAGACTCAAGGCAATAGACACCAAAGAGGCCTGAGAGATACTGAGGAAGATTCTCTTCGATGTTGAGTTGAATCTCTGAAGGTTCAGTTCCATTCAAAGAGAGAAGATTCCAGCCCTAGCTCTAAACAAATACTGTGACTATGCTAGTCTGGGGTTTCAGTTGCAGTCAAAACTGTTCTTGGCTCTCTTAGAAAAATAATTTATTGGAAATCATAGCAGGCCCAATAACTGCCTCCCAAAGAAGTTCACATCCTAATCCCAAGAACCTGTGAATGTTTCCTTACATGGTAAAGGGGACTTTGCAGGTATGATTAAATTATGGACCTTAAAATGAGGAGATTATCCTGGATATTCTCCTGGATACATTGGGCCCAGTGTAATCATGAGGGTCCTTGTAAGAGTGAAGCAGGAAGGTCAGAGAAGGAGATGTGATGATGAAAGCAGAGGTCAGAGAGAGAGAGAGAAGGAGGGAGGGAGAGGGAGAGATTTGATGATGCTACACTGCTGGCTTTGAAAATGAAAGAAGGGGCCACATCTCTAGAGCTGAAGGAGCTCTAGTCGTACAGAGGTTAAGAGATTCAGCTGCTAACCAAAAGGTCAGTGGTTTGAACCCACCAACCACTCTGTGGGAGGAAGATGAGGCAATCTACTTCCATAAAAGTTTACAGCCTTGGAAACCCTATGTGCCAATTCTATTCTGTCCTATAGGGTCTCTATGAGTCAGAATCAACTTGATGGCAGTGAATTTGGTTTGGTTTTCTAGAAGCTGAAAAAAGCAAGTAATGAATTCTCCTCTCAGACCCTCTCAAAGGGACCAGTCCTGCCAATGTTGAAGGTGGAAGAGTCCCCTTGCTGAAAATTGTATAACTTCCTTGAGGAATGATACAAGGTAGGTGCCCTAAATGGGAATGATCAACTAAGCCTGACCTCCTCCCACTGAGGAGCAGTACTGAGTAACCACGGGTGAGTCACATCCGCTCTATCCATCCTGGCCCTGTGGTGCCCAGGAAAAGGATCATGGACTCTCACTGAAAGCCAGGTCTTGAAGTTGTGCTTTTGCTTCTTCCTCTGTGCTAAATGGACTGGTGGTACCACCTCCAGGCAGAAGCAATGGCAGTCTGCCTGGGGAAAGAAAACCCCAGTGGCCACTTACAGCAGGCCACCCAGGCCTCAACCAAGGATGAGGCCTCCATGTCACAGGGTAACCCCCACCCAGGGACACCAACATGCTGCAGGAACAATGAGGTTCTTACCACCTATCATGAGTAGAGCCAATGACCACAACAGGTTGAACTGAAAAAGAAAAGATTTCTTGAGTACCAATACCCAAGGAAACAGAGAGAGTCGTTTCTCTAAAAATGCTGTCTTCTGGAGCAAAGGAGTAACCATGATTATATATAGAGAAAGGAAGGACCTCTTGGGCTGCCAGGAATATCTTTGTTCCTCTTTACTGTGCTTACTCCAGTCTTGGCATCTGTCATCCCAGGATCATCTTGCCTCATAAACCATGGTTATCAGCTGAAACCAGACATGGGATAAGGCCATACTCAAAAGAATGTATAAGCAAGAAAAAACAATCTAAAGAAATCAGCATCTGTGAAAAGGTCAGCTATTCTATTTACTTAAAAGGAAGAAGAAGGAAGGAAAAATAGCAAGTTAGTCATTATGATTAATGTCTGCTTTAAGCATAGCTGTGAGTTTATTAAAGTTCTGCAGTTTTCAGCAAGTGACCTCTTTGGCCTTCAACACCAGCACCTTGATTTTTGCTCCATAAGATACATTTTGGATTTTTGTCTTCCAGAACTACATGGTAATAGGTTATTTAAGAAGTTAAGTTTGTTGTAATTGTTACAACAGCAGTAAGAAAGTAATATAGCAGGATATAAGGCAGCCCACAGAACTTAATGGGACAGCTAGATAATCCAGATGAGGCATGTTACAAGGCTGGCCAGGCACAGAGGCCCTGCTCTAGGAATGGCCTGCTCAGGATGCTGCCCTGCCTGGACTCTTGATGCTCCTTTGTGGGCACCTCCACCAGGAGTATATTCTGCTAGTGCTGCCAGATCCTAACTCACCTCATAGTTGTACCTTGCTTCCTCAGCAGCCAGCCAGGAACCCTGGACTGATCTGGCAGGGGTCAGGTATCCATGTTCCAGCTGCCAGATGTAGATGAGCAGTATCCAATTGGCAAGGTATGGGTGGGTCTCTGTCTTATGCTTTCTCAGGATGAGATTGGCCCTATTTCTAAGGTTGCTTCTAGCCCATACCTGAAAATAAAATTGGGGGAAAATCAGTTAATATACCCTCTCCTCACTTATCAACATGATTAAGTTCCAAAGACAAAGTTGTTATACAAAATCAGCATTATGCAAAAAATGGAGGATGACCACATTAGATCAAAAAATGGAGGATGACTACATCATTATATAACTGCCAAATTATATCAGTACATAACTGTCAAACCATTGAAAATCATGGCCCAGCCAAGGTGACACATAACCTTGACCATAGCAGCCAGCATTACACTCACCTAGAACTGCAGTGTTCATTATTGCCAGACATGTGTCGATTCAAAAAAAAAAAACCTCACTGCTGTCAAGTAGGATCCAGATCATCACGATCCCTCCTTGGGTTTCCAAGGTGGTATCACTATAGAAGTAGGTTGCCCAATCTTCCTTCTGAGGAGTGGCTGGTGGGTTTGGACCGCCAGCATTCTAGTTAGCAATCAAATGCCTCAGGCATTACACCACCTGAGCTCCTGACATGTCAATAGTGCACAAAATAGTCAGACAGTAGATTTTTTATTATTGCTATAAATGCAAAAAATGTCAGAAAATGAGACTGTCGATAAGTGAGGAGGAGGTGTATAATAAATATAATAAAAATAAGTTAATTGAGAGAGAATAGGTGACCAGGGGTGGAATGGGGTCCTTGGCTTTGTGCTATGGGATTCTGGGTAAGACAATGAATAGAGGCATCTGTCCTGGCACAGGGCATCCTCCTCTTTGCAATGGCACTCACCAAACCAGGTATGGAAGTCACAGAAGCCATGCAGGTCTTTATTCTACTTAAACCCATACAAACTTGAATTTATATGTCAAGAGTTATTGAACAGATGCTCTTGGATTGGAGGAATTAGAGGCAGCAGCACTAGTGGACCACAAAACTTCTTGATCTGGTCATCATTAATTCAGCCAACAACAGACCATTCAGCTACCTCTTAGTGGGGACATCCAGAAAACATGAGTCAGGGTCTCAGGACAGGGAACATGGCATAAGCCAAAATCCTCTAGCCTATGAGCTGTGGGAAACTTTTGGGAAAAGGAGACATAAAGCAGTATGCTGCAGAGAAAAGACATTCTGAACATCAAGGTTTTAGCATGTCCCTGCTCTGTTCTCAGGCAGGTAATCAACCAGTGATGGTTAATGACTTACACTCAAACCCACCATGTTGACAGAGGGAACAAGGATGTGAGGATGCCCTGATTTAAACAAACATAAAGAAAGAGAGGATCGCAAAAGAAACATCCACTACTCATCACTCAGACTTTTTTTTTTTTTTTTGTCCAAAGTGCTCCACTTACCTGTTTTTTCTTTATTTCTTTGTTAAATTATCTTAAAGCAAATTCTAGGTATAATGTCATTTCATTATGCATCTCAAAAAATTGAAATTTCCTTCAGAATCCCAATGTCATTGTCACAACTACAAAATTAAAAATAATTCCCTGATATTTGTCCAATATCTAGTTTCTAATCAGATTTCCATTCAAGAGTAAGTTTCAGAGTCTCTTCTGATATCCATTTTGGTCTTTCTTTCTGGTCTTTTAAGTGACCTTTTGCTTTCTCCATACATGACATTCTTTTTATTTTTTAACTGATTGACAACCTATTTATCTGCTTGTAAGACAGTGTACAGTGATACTCGAATTTAATTTTTTATTTTGAGCTAGATTTTAAAAAAAAAATTTATTGTGATTTGGGTGGAAGTTTACAGAAAAAATTCATTTTGCATACAGCAGTTCATGCACATTTTGTTTCATGACATTGACTGCAGTTCCCCAAAATGTAACAGCTCTCTTCCCACTTCCTATAATTACCTCTTTCTTGTGTCCTTCCCTCCGACACCCCCTGCCCCCAGCTATCTCCTGTGCAAACTCTCCTGTTCTCCAGTGATTGATCTATCACTCCAAGGAGTATCTGCCTGATGTAAGTGTTCACCCCATATGCTTGTCTATTATTTGACTGGAAACGACAGGAGTGAGTTCATTTCCAGACTTGAAAGGTAACTAAGGGCCATAGTCTCAGGGGTCTCACCAGGCTCTATCAGACCAGCAAACTTGGTCTTTTTTTTTTTTTTTTTTTTTTTTGTGTTTTTTTCCACATTGTTCTCCCACACTATCCAGGATCTCCTGCACTGATCCTTTTCTGAGTGGTTGACAGTGGTAGCCAGGCACCATCTAGTTCTTCTGGTCTCATAGTCATATAGGCTGAGGATCACAAGGTCTACTATTTCTTTGGAATAATTGTTTTTATGTGTCTTTGGTTTTCTTCATTCTTCTTTTCTCTGGGCAAGGAGAGATTGTTGCATCTAGATGGCCGCTTGCAAGCTTTTAATACTCCAGTCACTACTCACAAAAGTAGGATGTAGAACAATGTTTTTGTGTAGTATGTTATGGCAGTTGAGCTTGATGTCCCTTGCAACCATGGTCCCAAGCCCACAGGTCCAACTACTTGCTCCCTCAGGGTAGCTGGCTGTGGCCAAGAAGCCACTGGAATCTACCTGGACATTTTTACAGAACACATGTATCATATTTCTGATGACATCCCACAACTCATCTGGTCTTCAGTCATTGGTATTCAATGCATCAAGTCTATGCTTCAAATGATCTCTAAATTCAGGTGGAATATTATCAAGGTCTTATTTTGGCTCTCATGGTTTTATTTAATTTTGTTCTGCTTCAACTTTAACTTGCATATGAGCACTTGATGGTCTGTTCCACAGTCAGTTCCTGGCCTTGTTTTGACTCATGATATTGAGCTGCTCCATCACTTCTTTCCACAGATGTAGCTGATCTGATTCCTATGTATTCCATCTGGCGAGATCCACATGTATAGTCACTGTTTATGTTGTTAAAAAGAGGTATTCACAATGAAAAAAATCATTGGTCTTGCAAAATTCTATCATGGGATCTCCAACATCATTTCTATCACCAAGGCCATATTTTCCAACTACCGATGGGTTTCTGTGTTTCCAACTTTCTCATTCCAATCACCAGTAATTATCAATACATCTTGATTGCATGTTTGGTCAATTTCAGACTGCAGACATTGGTAAAAATCTTAAATTTCTTCATCTTTGCCTTTAGTGGTTGGTGCATAAATTTGAATAATAGTAGTATTAACTGGTTTTCCCTGTAAGCATATGGATGTTATCCTATCACTGACAGTATTATACTTCAGGTTAAATTTTGAAATGTTCTCTTTGATGATGAATGTGATGCCATTCCTCTTCCATTTGCCATTTGTGACATTGTCGTTGTTGTTGTTAGGTGCCATCAAGTTGTCTCTGACTCATAGTAACCGTATATACAGCAAAATGAAACACTGCTGGTCCTGTGCCAGCCCCGTGATCTTTTTTAAACCTGAGCCCATTGTTGCAGCCACTGAGTCACTCAACCTTGATGAAGGCCTTCCCCTTTTTCATTGACCCTCCACTTTCCAAGCATGATATCCTTCTCCAGAGAATGGTCCCTTCTGACAACATGACCGAAGTACGTAAGACGAAGTCTGGCCATTCTCACTTCCAAGGAGCATTCTGGCTGCACTTCTTCCAGAACAGATTTATTAGTTCTTTTAGCAGTCCATGGTACTTTCAGTATTCTTCACCAACACCACAACTCAAAAGCTTCAACTCTTCTTTGGATGTCCTTGTTCATTGTCCAGCTCTCACATGCATATGAGGTGATTGAAAATGCCATGGCTTGTATCAGGCACTTCTTAGTCTTCAAGGAGACATCTTTGTTCTTTAGCACTTGAAAGAGGTCTTTTGCAGCAGATTTGTCCAATGCAATATGTTGTCTGATGTCTTGACTGCTGCTTCCATTGGTGTTGATTGTGGAACCAAGTAACTTGAAGTCTCTGACAACTTCAATCTTTTCTCCAATTATCTTGATGTTGCTTACTGATCCAGTTGTGAAGGTCTTTTTTTTTTTTTTTTTATTGTGATTTGGGTGAAGTTTTACAGAGCAAATTCACTTTCCATACAGCAGTTCACATATACTTTGTCTGATCTCATTGACCACAGTTTACCACAATACAACAGCTCCCCTCCCACTTCCTCCCCATAGTTACCTCTTCCCAGTGTCCATCCCTCCATACACTCCTGTTCCCTGAGCT
>NW_006921641.1:7439498-7452820 GCF_000298275.1 Orycteropus afer afer | reverse complement strand
TTTGGAATGGGTACAAATATGGATCTCTTCCAGTCAGTTGGCCAGGTAGCTGTCTTCCAAATCTCTTGGCATAACTGAGTGAGTGCCTCCTATGTGGCATCCATTTGTTGAAACATCTCAGTGGGTATTCCATCAATTCCTGGAGCCTTGTTTTTCACCAGTACCTTCAGTGCTGCTTCAACTTCTTCCTTCAATACCATTGTGTTTTGATCCTATGCCATCTGCTGAACATCAACCAATTCTTTTTGGCACAGTGACTCTGTATTCCTTTCATCTTCTTTTGATGTTTCCTGCATCATTCAATATATTGCCCACAGAATCTTTCAATATTGCAACTTGCTAAAATTTCTTCTCCAGTTCTTTCAGCTTGAGAAATGCCAAGCATGTTCTTTCTTTTTGGTTTTCTAACTCCAGGTCTTTGCACATTTCATTATAATAATTGGTTCGGTCTTCTCAAGCTGCTCTTTGAAATCTTCTGTTCTGTTCTTTTGTCTTATCATTTCTTCCATTTGCTTTAGCTACTCTCCATTCAAGTGCAAGTTTCACAGTCTCTTCTGACATCCCTTTTGGTTTTTTCTTCCTTTCCTGTCTTTACAGCGACCATTTGCTTTCTTCATGTATGATGTTCTTGATGTCATTTCACAGTTCCTCTGGTTTCTGGTCATTGGTATTCAATGCATCAAATCTAGTCTTTCTTTCTCTCCCTTTTTTTTTTTTCATTTTATTGTGATTTGGGTGAAAGTTTACAGAGCAAATTCATCTTCCATGTAGCAGTTCACATACACTTTGTCTCATGACATTGACTGCAATCTCCCACAATGCAACAGCTCTCCTCCCATTTCCTCCCCATAACCACCTCTTCCCTGTGTCCTTCCCTCCCATGTACTCCTGCCCCCCAAGCTGTCTCACTGTGGATACACAGCCCTTCTATTCTCCCATGCAAATCTATATTTTAGATGGTCTCTAAATTCAGGAGGGATATAATAAAGGTAATATTTTTGCTCTTGTGGTCTTGTTTTAATTGTCTTCAGCTTCAACTTGTACTTGGCTATGAGCAGTGGATGGTCTGTTCCACAATCAGCTCCTGGCCTTGTTTTGGCTGAAGATATTGAGCTTCTCTATCACTTCTCGCCACAGATGTAGCCAATCTAATTCCTGTGTACTGCATCTGGTGAAGTCCACATGTATAGCTGCCATTTGTGTTGTTGAAAAAAGGTATTTGCAATAAAGTAGTTGTTGGTCTTGCAAAATTCTATCATGTGATCTCCCGTGCTATTTCTATCACCAAGGCCATATTTTCCAACTACTAGTGATTCTTCTTCTTTCCAACTTTTGCATCCCAATCACCAGTAATAATTAACACATCTTGATTTCATTTTCGGTCAATTTCAGACAGCAGAAGTTTGCAAAAATCCTCAATTTCCTCATCTTTGGTTTGGTGGTTGGTGCATAGATTTGAATAGTAGTAGTATTAACTGATCTTCCTTGTAGGTGTATGGATATTATCTATCACTGGACAGCATTGTACTTCAGATAGATCTTGAAACATTCTTTGTGATGATGAATACCATGCCATTCCTCTTCAACTTGTCATTCTTGGCATAGTAGATCATATGATTGTCTGATTCAATATGGCCTCAACCAGTCTATTTTAGCTCATTAGTGCCTAGTATATCAACCTTTATGTGTTCCATTTAATTTTTGACAACTTCCAATTTTCCTAGATACATTTCCTTCATACATTCCATGTTCTCATTATTAATGGCTGTTTGCAGCTGTTTCTTCCCATTTTGAGTCTGCCACATCAGCAAACTAAAAAAAAAAAAAAAAAAAAAAAAAAAAAAAAAAAAATAGCCAAACTCACTGCCATTGAGTCAGCTCCAACTCATAGTGACCCCTCCTTGGGTTTCCAAGGCAGTATCACTACGGAAGTAGATCGTCCAATCGTCCTTCTGAGGAGTGGTTGGTGGGTTTGAACCGCCAGCTCTCTGGTTAGCAGTTAAATGTCTTAGGCACTACACCACCTCACATCATTAAGGCTGGCTCTACTGTGAGGAGGTAGCTCTTCCGCAGTTGTATTTTGAGTGCCTTCCAACCTGAGGGGCTCATTTTCTGGCATTGTACCAGACGATGTTTCAGGGCTATTCATTAAAATTTTCCAGTAACATATCAGACAGTGTTTCACTGCTATTCATAAGGTTTTCACCACCCAATTCTTTGAGAAGTGGATGGCCTCTTCCTTCTTCTGAGCCTGTCTTAACAACCACCACAGTATGACAAACTGACAGACAAGTTCGTCTCTCTTAGTTGTTCCAAATCACTCTGCTCACTTCCTGGTCTCCCTCAGCTGCTCCAAACCCACTGCCCTGTCTCATTTCCTTCCCAGCCCCCCTCAGGCTGCTCTAAACCCACCTCCCCTTCTCACTTCCTTCCTGGACCCCCTCAGGCAGCTCCAAACCCTGGCATAGTAGACCATATAATTGTCTGATTCAAAATGGCCAATACCAGTTCATTTCATCTCACTAATGCCTAGGATATCAATCTTTATCAGTTCTGTTTCATTTCTGACAACTTCCAATTTTCCTAGATTCATACTTTATACATTCCATGTTCTAGTTATTAACTAATGTTTGCAGGTGTTTCTTCCCATTTTGAGTCATGCTCCATCAGCAAATGAAGGTCCTGAAAATTTTACTCTATCTACATCATTTAGGTTGACTGTTCTTTGAGGAGAAAGCTCTTCCCCAGCAGTATTTTGAGTGCTTTCCGTCTTGAGGGGCTTATCTTCTGGCACTGTATCAGATAGTGTTTCACGGCTATTCATAAGGTTTTCAGTGGCTTTTTTTTTTTTTTTTCCAGAAGCAATGGCCCTCTCCTTCTTTCCAGTCTGTCTTAGCCTGGAAGCTCCAGTGAAACCCATCCACCTTGGGTGACCCTGCTGGTATTTGAAATACCAGTAGTATAGCCTCTAGTCTCATAGCAATTTGCAAACTGCCACAGTATGCAAACTGACAGACAAGGGGTAGAGAAAACACATACTAGGTGAGAAATGAAGGAGCCCTGGAGGTTTTAATGGTTAAGCACTCAGCTACTAACCAACCAGCAGATGGAATTCAACATCTGCTCTGCAGGAGAAAAGACCTGGTGATATGCTCCTATGAAGATTACAGCCTTGAAACAGAGAGAGACACAGAGAGAGAGAGAGAGAGAGAGAGAGAGAGAGATTCTAGTCTTAGAAACCCTATGGGGCAGTTCTACCCTGTCCTATAGGCTGGTATGACTCAGAATCCACTTGATGGCCATACACCATCAAAAACAGATCAGAAATGAATCATTCAACAACATACAGCTCTGCTTAAGTAATGAAGGCATGAGTCTGGGCAATGATGAACAGCTGGCTGGAAATGCCAAGGAAAATAACTCAGGGTCTCTCAACACTGAATTGCTCTGGGCCTCCCCTACACCTCTTGATGTGTGGGGAGGAGATGCAAGGTGGAGAAGACACCTTATGGCTGATCTCAGGTCTATTCTCAAACTGTTCCCTGAACCCCCCTCCTGATAGGTGTTTTATAGCTCTCCAGGCTAGGAGTGCCACCAGAGGACTGAGGAACCAACCTTCTTGAGGACCGAGACCATGTGTCTGAGGTTTGCTCTTGGCTGGAGTTCAGAGCAGGCAAAAGGAAACTGCATCTGGGCCATGGTGAGCCTGCCTCATTGGAGGTGCTTGGATGAATGGAGGGAAGGGCAGGCAAAACTGTGAGCCAAGGATGGTGGTGAGGAATTGCATTAGAGTATAGAGAGCAAAATAAAGTGGCCATTTGTTCATTTAGGAACTTGGGTGCAAACACCCTTCGATCCTAAGGGTTTAGTCCTCACATGAGAAAGGTCAATCTACCTAGGGCATGTAACACATCTTATACCTTCATCACTTAAACCTCACTGCCAAGTCCAGTCTCTTCATTTTAAAAGAGAAGAAGGAAGAAAGCTACTATCTGTTGGGGATTCGCTACCTTCTAGGCACTTTGCAAGGTAGGCTTATCAATATCACCATTTTTACAAACTAAGGCCAAACGAAACAAAAGGTCTTGCTTAAGGTTACAGGACCAAGTAATTAAAGAGGTGGGACTAGAATTGGGTTCTTTTCAATCCCTGGGTACAGAAACAGGTGCAGCTGGGTAAAGATCACAGCTCTCGGGTTCTCATCTGTGTTACTTTCCTAGGGCTGCCATTAAAAGCACCACAAAGTGGATGGCTTTAAACAAGAGAAATCTGTTGTCTCATAGTTCTAGAGACTACTGTCCAAATTCGGGATGTTGACAGGCCCATGCCTCTTCTACATCTGGTAGGCCCAGACATTCCTTGGCTTTTAAATGCATCTTCACATGCTGTTCTCCCTTTGTGTCTCTTCTCATTTAGAAAGACACCACTCAGACAAGATTGGAACCTGCAATACTCCAGTATGTCCTCATTCAATTTAACCAATAACATTTTCAAAGACCTTATTTCTAAACAAGATTCCATTCACAGGTACCAGGGATTAGGACTTCAACAACTTTTAGGGGAACAGAATTCAATCCTTAACACCATCCAATTCTGCCTCTTATTAATTCTATAAACTTTAGGATGGTATTTGTCCTCTGAGCTTCAGTTTTCCACTTCTGTACAATGAGGTAGTACCTATCTTATAGGTTGCTGTAAGGTGTGGCAGGGATAATGCTGGCTAAGGACCTAGTATCATGGTTGGTACAAAGGAGACCCTTACTCACTAAAGTCAGTAACATTCATAGTTTTGCTTCTATCACCTCTTCTGGCAGCTTTGATGGGGAAGCTTATCCAGGTATGGAAAGGTCATAATAAGGGTTTCTGGAAGACCTCAGTCTCTGAAACTTAACCCTTCACTCCCCCATCATGTTTGGATATTGGCTACTTGATTACTCTGCAACCATCTGCCTTTTTTTTCTCAGAGAAACACTTTGATAGAAATACCAGAAAGAAGTCTCAGTACTTAAAATCACTTTCCTGCTTCCCAGGTACAGGAAGGCCAAGCTGCTGGGTCACATCTACAGGGAAGGGGGAGGTAACTAAAATGTTGCCCATATGAAGTGCCCCAGCACAGTTCATCCTGTTCCTTCTTCAAGGTCTTCAGTGAGCAGAAAGTTTCTCTGTACTTTACCCTCCCAATCTCTAGGCCTTTCCAGACCCACCTCAAGTTTCCCTGGGAGTTTGGCTGAGTGCTCCTGCCTCCCGTGACTGTCAGCCCTGGGGTTCCCTTTAAAGGCTGTAGATTGAGCACAGCCACCTCCAGTGGGACCACAGAGGACCAGTCAAGCAACCTAGAGCTGCTTCCCAGCCTGTCTGGGAAACATTTCATTTTCTATTTGCAGAATCACAGATGTTGACTTTTGATCTTTTCTCTCCCTCTGGGCCTCAAATCAGTGATGACAGCTATTTCATTTCTTTTTTGTTTTTTTTCTTTTCCCTATAAAGAGAAAAAGTCAGGAGGGCTCAGAAACATTTTTTAAAATATTGGAAGAGTTACATACTGGCTACTAGGATGGGAAAGAAAAGATCTAGCCCTCTACATGTAAAACTAGTGGTAATCATCACACAGAGGCTGGGTTGCATGCTCTTTGAGACAGTGTTTCTTAAACTTAAAAAAAAAACTCATTGCAGTTGAGTCTAATCTGACTCATAGCGACCCCTCCTTGGGATTCTGAGGTGGTATCTCTACGGAAGTAGATTGCCCAGTCTTCCTTCCACCAGTCTTCTGGTTAGCAGTCAAATGCTTTAGGCACTATGCCACCAGCAAATAAAAACACAACGCACTGCAGTGGAGTCATATCCAACTCACAGAGACCCCTCCTTGGGTTTCTGAGGCAGTATCACTATGAAAGTAGATTGCCCAACCTTCCTTCTGAAGAGTGGCTGGTGGGTTTGCACCTCCAGCCTTCTGGTGAGCAGTGAAATGCCTTAGGCACTATGCTGCCAGAGCTCCCACAGCTGCTATAAATTTCTGAGAGATTCTTGAGGCAGCACAAATGGTCTACACTGGACTACAAACCTAAAGGTTGGTTTGAACCCACTCAGATGCACTGTGGAAGAGAGACCTGGTGATCTGCTTCCTTAGAGATTACAGCCAAGAAAATCCTATGGACCATTTCTATTCTGTAACACATGGGACTCAACAACAATGGGTTTGGTTTGGGTTAGGTTTCTTGTTACAATACAGATTCTGATCCTGTAGGTCTAACAAGTTCCCATATGAAGTCTACACTGCTGGTTCAGGACCACTCTTAGAGAAGCAGATCTGAGGGTCTTCCTTGTCTCTCCTTCGTTCCAGTCTTGAAGTGCTGTAAGTCTACAAATCCTCCCTGCCATCTTCATGCAGGTGGACCTTTGCAGTGAGATACTGGCCAAGCAAGCTTCTCTTAGCAGGTACTTTAATATAATTAAAACCCACGCTTAGATGTTTATCACTCCTGCTCCAATTAAATTCAGATATACACATATTTCCAAAGAAGGTGTCTTTGGAGCAAAATTTTCCCCAACAGGTCATGCCACGATGCTTAGTGGGTGAATGGGTGAGGAGCTACCTTTTCTCACCCTTTTCCATCCCTTTTGGCTTGTTATTATTATTTTTTTAATGAAATTCCGCTCAACCATTATATTATGCTGACTCTTTTTCCATTCCATGAATAAGCATGTGAATACTCAATGCAGATTATCTTTTTTCTTCTATGTCTTCTAGTTCTTTTTTTTAAAAAAATAAGTTCCATATATTTTGTGAACAAGGGCTTATATTTAAGAAAAAGCATTATATGGAAACTAAAACATAGTACTATAGATAAACAGTATTGGACTACCCAATAAGGAAGGTAAGCACAGACTTACTTGAGCTTCCTTACTAATCTGTAGTGAACAATTTCATCATAGTTTTTCACCACATCAAAGATTCTGCTTCTAGATACTGCTGGCATCTGTCTCCCTCCTAACCCCACAGCACCATCCTAAAGAATCAAAGCCTCTTTTCAAGTTTAAAATCCCTGACAGAGACGGAGTACCCAGTAAACAAGGAAGGTAAGTATGGGTTTACTTGTGCTTATTTACTAATTCTGTAGTAAAGAGTTTCACCACCTCAAAGAGAATCAAGACCTTCAGTCTAGTTGTTGTTGTTGCTGTTATGTGCGGTCAAGTTGGACCCGACTCATAGCAACCCCTTCTTGGGTTTCCGAGGCAGTATCACTATGGAAGTAGATTGCCCCATCATCCTTCTGAGGAGTGGCCAGTGGGTTTGAACTGCCAGCCTTCTGGTTACCAGTCAAGTGCCTTAGGCACTACGCTACCAGAGCTCCTAGTAGGGGAGATAAAATATGCAAAATTAGTGGTATATAGAAGCCCTGCAAATAGTGAAACAGGGAAATGTAAGGAGAGGAGGGCCTGGGAGCACCTGCACATATCTCCTCCCTCGTCATTACCCCCTTCCTCCCAGTGGGGGCTGTTGTGTGGTGTTGAGTTGATTTTCTATTCTTAGCAACTTTGTGTGATAGAGTAGAGCTGCCCCATAGGGTTTTCTAGGCTGTGATCTTTAGGGAGGCAGATTACCAGGTCTTTCTCCCATGGAGCAGCTGTAGGGATTTGAACTACCAACCCCTCAATTAGAAGCCAAGCTCTTAAGTGTTATGCCACCAGGGCTCCTTCCATCAAAGGTAGGACAGGGATTAAATAGAGACATACCAGAATGCAGGACAGATGCTTGGCTCTCAGACTCAAGTTCTGGAGAGAATAAGCAGGTCTGTGGGATGCTGAAGTTGTAGCCTTCCAACCTGGGGTGATTTCTTTACGCAGGGATGCAAAACCTGCCCCACAAGTGGCAAAGACTGAACATGAGTTGATTCTCAGCAGCTCCTTCACCAAATCTCTCAAGTAATAAAACCAACCTTCTTCCCCTTCTCACTCCTCCCTTTCTGACACTTCAGCTTCCAGCTTCAGGCACCCTTCCTCCCAGATGCCTTCTTCCACCCCTCTGCACTGCTGTATGTCCCTCACCCCACTCAGGCTTATGTGCCTCCGAAGTACCTCTCCACCAATCACAGTCTGACTCCAGAGCTACAGGCATCAATTAGCCTGGACTTGATACTGAGCTATGAATGGCCAAGACACCCAATGAAGGACAATTTACATCGTAAAAGAAGTTTATTAATCTAAAAGCAACTTCAATGTGGGGGAATTAATGAATGAGATATTTTACTAGATGCAAAATCAGGAAGCCACCAACCTGAATTAAGCCCTGAAGAGTAAAGAAAATGGAATTTGGCAGAAAATAGCATATGCCCAAAGCCAGCTTCTCTCTTTATCTAGCTGTCCGAAGAGGGAATAGGCTGCTTTCTGTAATGGTGAGTTTCCCATTGGAAACTCTTTGCAAAGATATGAGGTGGGAGTATGGGTTATGGATTGAATTGTGTCCCCTAAACATACATGTTATGAAGCCTAATCCCTATACCTGTGGATGAACTCTTGTTGTGCAGTGCCTAAGGCATTTGATTGCTAACCAGAAGCTTGGTGATTCAAACCCACCAACTGCTCTGCAGAAACACGATGGGCCAATCTACTTCTGTAAGATTTACCCTTGGAAACCCAATGGGGTCACTATGAGTCAGAATCAACTCCATGGCAGTGAGGATTTTTTTAGTTTTATGCCTGTGGAAAGGAACCCTGGTGACTCAATGGTTAAATGCTCTGATCCTAGCCAAACACTTGGCAGTTTGCACCCACCAGCAGCTCTGTGGGAGAAAAGACCTGGCAATCGGCTCTCATTAAGATTACAACCTAGGAACCCTCTGGGGCAATTTTACTCTGTGATTTAGGCTGTGATCAGAATTGACTTGATGGCACACAATAACATACCTGTGGATGTGATCCTGTTTGGGAATATAGTTTTTTTTTTACTCTGTTAATGAGGCCATATCAGTGTAGGGTGTGTCTTAAGCCAATCACTATTTTTTCCTCAAATATTTTATTGTGTTTTTCATGAAGCAATTTACATTCTCAAAATTATCATGCAAATTTTTCTGTGACATGGTTACATTCTTCACAATGCATGAACATTCTCATTAATTCTGTTCTGATTGTTCCATTTAGCCAATCATTTTGAGATATAAAAGAGTAGATTAGGCACAGAAGAGAGCTGACACATGGGGAAGATCAATACTAAAGATGATAGAGGTAGAGCAGTCTATAAGTCCAGGACCTCCAAGGATGTCTGGCTGAGACGACAATTTCTCCCAGAGACGACAGAGTGAGACAGCCGTCCCCTAGAGTCAGTTCTCTGAAGTTAGCCTTCTAGCCTCTTAAAGCATGAAAAAATAAATTTCTGTTCATGAAGCCAACCACTTGTGGTATTTCTATTATAGCAGCATTAGGTGACTAAGACAGTTTGTGAGCAATGGATAGGGTGTTGGGTTACTTTTAATGTGTTTTACAAGAGAACCTAAAAACAATTTTGCAGCCTCCCTTTAACTACCTTCCAATTCTATGATTCTTTGAAATATTTAAATTAAATTCAAGAGGCCTCTGCAAAGCAGCGACACAGCCTTCTGGGCAGCACTGAGCATCAACAGGTATTAACTGGGACTCTCCTTGGTCCAGCACTGTGATGCTTTCAAATATGTTGTATCATTCAATCCTCACAACCATTCTGAGAGAGAATTATTATGTCAATTTACAAATAAGGAAAGTGAGGCTCAAAGCAGCTGAGTGAATTTTCCTAAGAACCCACAAAAGGCAAGTAGCTTAAACCCGGGTTTCCTGACTTTCAATCTGATGCTCATAATGTAATGCCAAATTTATATTTTATTTTATTCAGAAACAGTAAAAGTTGGGGAAAAAATCCATAGCACATTTGTCTTTTTCAAGAAAGACAATGATCTCAAAAAAACAGAAATGGCTTTGGTGGAATTTGATAGATGATTAGCTGTCAAAACAATACTCACTAATCACCAGGAGGGGGCAGAAGCCTGCCATTCTGGGATGCTTACATCCTTTTGAAGCTCTTAGAGGTCTGGGAGTAAGTGTAAGTCAGATCTTTTCATTGTGACTGGCTTAAAAGCCAAGGGCCTGTTCCTTCTCTGGAACTGAACCCAATGAATGAGCAGAACAGCAGCCAGTGTGGACTGCTATGGAGCCTGGTTTGGGGCAGGGTGCATCCACAAGCCAGGGGCGTGGGAAGAAAAGCCTTCTTCTCTATGGCCTGAACCCAGAAGGCAGGAAACCATCTCCAGAAGTACAGAGGCTGCACCAGACATTGGAACACGCACAGGATTTGAATACAAATAATCCAAGCATCAGGTCTTCTCTTGTTCTGCCATTTTCTAGCTTATGATCATTTTCCCTCTCCAATCCTGTTTCTGGACCCACAAAGAAAAGACAATAACATAAAAATATTGGAATGATCAGGGTAAAAGTACTTTGCAAACCATAAAATGTACATAAGAGTTAGTTTTTTGGTATTTGTTCACTGAAAACTGTAAGACATCACTAAAATAAATCAACCAAAAAAACAAAACCCACTGCCATGGAGTCAATTTTGACTCATAGCAACACCCATTGGGTTTCCAAGGCTGTCAATCTTTACAGAAGTAGATTGTCTCATTTTCTTCCCATGGAGCAGCTGGTGAGTTTGAACCAACAGCCTTCTGGTTAGCAGGCAAATACATTACCCACTATACCACCAGAGCTCCTTAAAAGAAATTAAAGAAGACCTAAGTAAATGGAAGGACATTCTATGTTCATGGATTGGAGGACTTAATACTGTTAAGATGTCAATATTACCCAATGCAATCTATAGATTGAACACAATCTACATCAAAATTCCAATAGCCTTCTTTGCAGAAAAGGCAATCCTCAAATTTATATAGAATGTCAGAGGGCCCCAAACAGTCAAAGTAACCTTGAAAATGAAGAACAAAGTAGGATGGTTTACACTTCTCAATTCCAAAGCATACTGTAAAACTGCAGTAATCAAAACAGCCTATTACTGAACATACACACCAATGGAATAAAATTAATAATCCAGAAATAAACCCGTATATTTATGGTCAATTGATTTTCAATGAGGGTGCTAAGTCTACTCAGTGGAGAAAGAAGAGTCTAATAAATGGTGCTGGGAAAACTGGATTTCTTCATGCAGAAGAATGAAGCTGGACCCATACCTCACACCATATGTGAAAATTAACTAAAAATGGATCAAGGATCTAAAACTGAGAACTAAAACACAAAACTCTTAGAAGAAAATGTAGAGTAATGTTTTAGGACCTAGTTTTTAACAGTAGATTCTTAGATATAACACCAAAGGCATAAGCTCTTATGCATATCTGATAAAGATTTAATATCCAGAAGATATAAAGAACTCCTTCAACTTAACAATAAAAAGATTAAAAAAAAACAATTTAAAAAGTGGGCAAAAGGATTTAATAGACATTTCATCAAACAGAATACACAGATGGCCAACAAGCACATGAAAAGATGCTCAACACTATCAGTCTTCAGAGAGATGTGAATCAAAACCACAAGGAGATACAACCTCACCCCATTAGAAGGGCAAAAATTGAAAAAAAAAAAAAAAAAAAAAGAAGAAGTGGAGGGAATAACAGGTTAACAGGTGTTGGAGAGGGTGTGAAGAAATTGGAACCCAAATCCATTGCTGGTGGGAATGCAAAATGGTAATGCCACTGGGGAAAATAGTTTGGTAGTTCCTCAAAAAGTGAAACATAAAGCTAAAATGTGATCCAATAATCCCAATTCTAGGTATATACTCATAAGAATTGAAAGCAGGAACTCAAATAGATACTTGTACACCAATGTTCATTGCAGTATTCTTCACAATAGCAAAAGCATTCAACTGTGTGGTTCATAATAATCATCAATAACATTGTGAAGAATGGGAACTCCAGAACACTGAATTGTGCTCATGAGGAACTTGTGCATAGACCAAGAGATAGTCATTCCAACAGAAGAAGGAGATACTGCATGGTTTAAAATCAGGAAGGGTTTGCGTCAAGGTTGTATCCTTTCACCATAAATATTCAATCTGTATGCTGAACAAATAACCTGAGAACCTGGGCTATATGAAGAAGAATACAGTATAGGATTGGAGGAGGAATCATTAACAATATGCAATATGCAGGTGAAATAACTTTGCTTGTTGAAAGTGAGGATAACTTGAAGTATTTACTGATAAAGATCAGACTATTATAGTCTTCAGTATGGATTACATTTCAACATAAAGAAAATAAAAATTCTCACAACTGGACAAATAAGCAAAATCATGATAAAAGGAGAAAAGATTGAAGTTGTCAAAGATTTCATATTACTTGGTTCCATCATCAACACCCATGGAATCAGCAGTCAAGAAGTCAGAAAACATATTGCACTGGGCAATTTGCCCAGACTCACTGCTATGGATTTGATTCTAACTCTTAGTGATCCGCCTTGGGTTTCCGAGGTGGTAAATCTTTATGGAAGTAGACTGCTCCATCTGCCTTCTGGAAGCTCCACCAGAATGCCCTTACTCTGCTGCAAAGGGCCTCTTTAAAGTGTTAAAGAGCAAAGATGTCACTTTGAAGACTAAAATATATCTAACCCAAGCCATGGTATTTCAATTGCCTTTGTGAACGTGAAAGCTAGACAATGAATAAGGAAGACTAAAGAACGGTTAAAAGCAAACAAACGAAACTCACTGCCATTGAGTCTATTCCAACCCACAGTGACCTCCATTGGGTTTCCAAGGTTGTAAATCTTTATAGATGCAGACTGCCCCATCTTTCCTCTGTGGAGCAGCTAGTGGGTTCAAACCACCGACTTTCTGGTCAGCAGCCAAATGCCTTAAGCACTACGTCACCAGAGCTCCTTGTAGAAGAAGAGTTGATGCCTTTGAATTGTGGTGTTGGCTAAGAATACTAAAAATACCATGGACTGCCAGAAGAAATCTGTGCTGGATGAAGTGCAGCCAGAATGCTCCTTGAAAGCAAGAATGACCAGACTTCGTCTCACCTACTTTGGTCATGTTGTCAGAAAGGATCATTCCCTGCTGAAGGATGTCATGCTTGGTAAAGCAAAGGGTCAGCAAAAATGGGGAAGACCCTCAAGGAGATGGATTGACACAATGGCAGCAATGTGGGCTCAAGCATAGCAAGGATTGTGAGGATAGTGCACAACCTGGCAGTATCTTGTTCTATTGTACATAGGGTCGCTATGAGTCAGAGCCTAGTCAGTGGCACCTGGCAACAATTTATATATATATATATATATATATATATATATAATAT
>NW_006921641.1:7429471-7439313 GCF_000298275.1 Orycteropus afer afer | reverse complement strand
GATTGCCCAACCTTCCTTCTGAGGAGTGGCTGGTGGGTTTGAACCGCCAGCCTTCTCGGTAGCAGTCAAGTGCCCTAGGCATCATGCTACCAGAGCTCTCATGTATTATTTAGTATATATAATTTTATATGTGTGTGTGTGTATAATAAAATAATAACAACAACAACAACAAAAGCTAGTAGGATGCAGGTGATTCGCTCTAGTATCTCTCATTAGCAGCTAGCAAGTAAGCTGGTGAGGGACAGGCAGATTATGGCCTGTGCTAAGCAGCTGTGGGGGGAGTCACAGGGCTGGTATTGAGGTCCGGCCAAGCTTCAGGGCTGTACCATCCCTGCACCTGGGCCCATGACCCCTGTCAGGGTGGTAGCACCTTTAGCAGGCCCCTCCCTGTAGGAGTATCTTAGTCTGAGCACCAGTAATGGTCAGCCCAGCCCAGCCATGCCCTGAGATAATGACCTCAACCAGCTCCCCAGCTAGCCCAATGGTCCATTCTGACAGCTGTGATATCAATATAAGGCTGGGTCTCCATCCAGTCTGACTACTTCCTGCCCAGCTGTGGGACCTATGGCTAGTTGTCCTTCTCTTTGAGTTTCAGTTTTCTCTTATATAGCTTGTAGATAATACTGCCCTGTCCTGGGGTGTAAGAAGTGAAAGAGATGAAGGTGAAGGTGCTTTGTAAGTGTACACAGCTGCACAGCCCAAGGTGCTGCTATGAGGGATATCACAGTGATCTTAACTTCTAGCCCTTGAGTCTTTAGTCATGAAGGGGATTCCCACATGGTAATTTGGAGTTCAGACTTAACTTTGCTTCCTTAGATGGGGGCAAGATTCCCCACAAACCTGCAGCTGTTAAGATCACTGGAATGGAATTTCTGGGAGTCAGAGCTGGCTCCATTTGGGTAATTCTATACACCCTCCGACCCTCATACCTTCACTTATACTCTTATATTGTATTTCCCCACTCTATCCCCTCCTCTAATTACATTGTATGTCCATTCTTACCTTCTGGTGACAGGGCCCTACAACCTGAGCATTTCTCACCCTCTTGTCCAATAGTGAGACACTGGCCATTCAGTGCTAGTATTCTCACCTCTGATGTGGTAGACCCAAGTTTTCATTCTGGCCAAGGCACCTCATGCACGGCCACCAAGCATCTGTCAAAAGAGGCTTGCATATTGCTGTGATGCTGAACAGGGTTCACCAGAGCTTGAAGATTAAGACAGACTAGAAAGAAAGGTCTGGTGATTTACTTCCGAAACACAGTCAGTGAAAATCCTGTAGATCCCAATGATCTGCTCCCCAACTGGTCATGAAGAAGGCACAGGGCTGGGCGGTGTTTCCTTGTGCATAATGTTGCCATGAGTCTGGGGCCAACTCCATGACAGTTAGCAACAACAACAATTGCTCAACAGAACTTCATTTCCTATGTTCTCTACTTTTTGACCTGCTCTTGGCTAGACCTAAGCCAAGAAATTCAATCTAAAGGTCTCCTGGATGAGATAGGCTTACTTCTCATACATTACATATCTTCCCTTCAAGAGGGGAATTCAAAAGTCTTAACCTAAGGGATCACCAGCATGAAAATACCAAGTAGCCTGGCAGCCTGGTGGCATGAGAAGGGAGGGATATTCTCTAAGTACCTCAAATAGGCCTCTGAGGCAGTGATGTACACTCTTGAGAAACATTCCTCTGGTTTCTGAGGCACAGACATTTTTCTGAATGAGTCTTTCTGGCTCATGTCCAGTCTATCCTGGACCTAGGTTACCAGCTCTCCAGAGCCACCTCCTCACTCTTGGCTTCTCTTAATGGGCACTCCCAGCAACCTTTGGACCTTTATTGATGCATACTATTTTTTGCTCTCTACTTGTTTTATTTTTTAAGTCTTATCAGTATTTCTACTTTTCTTTCATAAAAATCTTCCTTTTCTATTGAAACTTTATTTTAAGTGGTTTCAAGCATGAGGTGGGAAATCAGATTGAATTATTGGGCACCATACAACCCTGAACTCACTGATTCTGTGAAATTTGCAACATGTTTAACACTGAACTAGCACCACTGAGGATCACTAATGATTGCAAACTTCAACTATATGGATGGTGGCCTTCTGCCTAATGAGAAGATATAACCAGCAAGTTCTTTCTCTGGGCAACTCTGATATTATCTAGTTTGAACGCTCAAACTAGATATTCCCAGGGTGCCTTGGATATTCTATCTCAGTAATGACAATAATAGATAACACATACGGGGCTTCTACTATGTAGCAAGCACTGTTCTAAGTACTTTAATCAACTCAAATGTTTCTCACTATAGTGCTATGACACAATATTTTTATCCTTATATTACAGAAGAGAAAACTGAGGCACAAAGAAGCTAAGTAATTTGCCCAAGAACAGAGTCAGTAAATTATAGATCTGGGATTCAAAAGTAGCAGTCTGGGTTCTTAACTACTACACATACTACCTCCCAAAGCTTAGGAAAGAAGATTGTGTACCCACTCCCATACGTAATTACACTGTCCTGCCTCCTCACAGCAGACACAGAACCACTGTCCTCCTATCATTACTAGATGTGTCTGGATTTTACTTTTTGAACACCAAGAAATACTGAAGGAATATGGAGACTAACTCTGTAAGTGGGTTCTATATGTGAAAACACTGGAGCTACAATAAGAAATAGGAAGTAAGTAATGTATGAGTCAAAGTAAGAAGAGTTAGAGAGGGAAGAACAAATAGAAGAGGGAAAAAAATGAGGGACCTTATGGAGGACTTAAAATCATGAGCACTTGCCCATAAAAGAAAATGAAAAAGACAGAAGACAGTTGAAACGCATGAAGATGTCAATTTTTCACAAATTAATCTATACATTCAACAGAACTTTCATCAAAGTTGAACAGAGTTGTTTACAGTTACGTGTATAAGTGGACAATCTGTCTCAAAATGTATTTGGAAGAGCAAAGAGTCAAAAATAACTAAGAGACAACTTTGAAAAAATACAGGATGGAAGAACTTGCCCAACCAGATATCAAGATTTGTTATAAAAATATTTAGTAATTAAGACAATACAGTTTGGGCACAAGGATAGGCCAATAGAACAATGGAACAGAATGAGAGCCCGGCAACTGGCCCACATGTATTTGGAAACAATAGATAGGAGAGACGGTGTTTCAAATCAGTGGGGAATGGGCAGTCTACTTGATAAATGCATGCTAGGAACAACTTTCATCCATATGGGGAATGTAAAATTATATTTCTACATTGGATCAGTTCCAGCTAGTTTAAAGAACTAAAAAAAAAAAAAAAGAAAAGAAAGAAAACCCACAAAACTTTACAACAAAAGATGAAAATACAGAAAAATTATTGGCGACCTTCCTGGACAAAATGCAGAATATAGAAACCATAAAAAATTTATAATTTTGATAACATTAATATTTAAAGCTTCTGCACAACAAAAGATGCCATAAACAAAGTTAAAAGCCAGTCACAGACCATGAGATATTTTCAATGAATGTAACATGTCATAGTGGCTAAGACACTTGACTGCTAACCAGAAGGCTGGCGGTTCAAACCCACCAGCCACTCCTCGGAAGGAAGGTTGTGCAATCCTACTTCCGTAGTGATACTGCCTCGGAAACCCAAGGAGGGGTCGCTATGAGTCAGGGCTGACTCGACGGCACATAACAACAACAACATGTGAAGAACTCTCTCAAACCAACAAGAAAAAGACAAACACTTGGGAGAAAGAACGTTGTTGTTGTTGTTATGTGCCTTGGAGTCGGCCCCGACTCATAGCGACCCCTCCTTGGGTTTCCCAGGCAGTAACACTACGGAAGTAGGATTGCCCAACCTTCCTTCCGAAGGGGAAAGAATATGAACTATCAATTCATAGGTAAAGGAGGGGGCAGAATATGGGGAAAAGGAAGAGAAACTCATGATCTTGGCCAGTTCTATTCCCTGCTGTGCAGTGCCTGGAAGTCACCGTGAAATGTGATGCCTTTGAGAAGTTCGTGGAAAGAATGACATCATGGCCAACCACTCCCCCACCCCACCCCCCTTTTTCCAGTGGGAGTGAGAAATAAATAGACTGACACATTTTCCAGTCAGGGAGCGATTCTGGGGAGCGAGTTTACCTTGGCACAGTGCTCAGGTGGGGCTGTGAGAAACCTTATCTGTGCTTGCCCAGTAAACAACGAGCCCTCAATCTCCCTGGAGCCTTGGCTACCAAGCAGGTAACCACGAGAGGCAGGTGAGCATGATGAGCTGTGGGCTGGTCAGAGCCACTGCAGAGCCAGCCTGTTAGGTAAATATTGCCTCAATTTGATTGATAGACTCATTTGGGGACTGTCTGTTGGTTGCCAAGAAAAATGCCATCAAATCTATCAGATTCAAAGGTCAAATTCATGTCCCTTAATTCAATAATTCTCAAACTGCAATGTGCATATGGTCATCTGGGGATCTCACTGAAGGGCAGGTTCTGATTCAGCAGGTTCTAATAAGCACTTAGGTTATGCTGCTGGTCTACAGATCACACTGTGTAGCAAAATCTTGATATTCAGATGACTGTATGCTTTTTTTTTTTTCCTTCTTCTTCCTTTTATCTTTCTTCCCCTCTTCCCACTTTCCCACTTCCTCCTTGTGGTTACCCTTTCCCTGTGTCCTTATTGCCTATATATTCCTACTTCCCTAGATGCCTTCCTGTGCAAATGCTGCCCTTCTGATCTCCCATGGTTGATTGTTCTAAGGAGTGCATCTCCCTGGTGTAGGTGTTCAGCTGACTGTATGCATTTTGAACAGCCAAAATAGTTACCATTTAAGGAGCATTAACTCCTCTGTTGCAGGTGCTGTACCAGGTGTTTTCTGCAGCTCCCTCTTTTACCGCTCACACAAACTGCAAGGTAGGTATTACCTTACCATGCCCCCCTCCCCACCCGCACCTACACCGACTTAGCTGGTCAAGAAATTGTGACTAAGAGATTAATTCATGCTATAGACATGGCAGTGGAGTTTTATAAACATTTCATTTCAAAGTGATTTCATTGCTACTTTACCTCCCCTTCACAGTAATCTGAAGTAACCCAAAGACAAAGGATATTAAACAACTCTTGGCAGAGATGGTGTTCTCTGCTTATGGCGATTGGCCCTCTTGACACTCTCTCAAATCAACAACAAAAAGACTTGTGACTGACTACTTCCTTTGAACTGAATCAGGGCCATGCACTGGAATTTAAGAATCCAAAATTCAATGTTTGGTCTTATAAGCTCTGGTCTCAGTAGAGACGTTATTGTTGTTAGGTGCCGTTGAGTCAGCTCCAACTCATAGTCACATTATGTACAACAGAATGAAAGCAGAGTTCAGGTAGTTGATTAGAAAAGTGAACAAATCTGGTTTTCAAATCCCTCTGTCCTATGTATTCACCCTGAGGACATGCAGTTTGAGAAAATTCCAAATACCAAGAGGAGATGCTTTGATGTGTCAGCTTGGAAAGAATGCCTCTTAAGTGTCATTCAGGACTACAGGAGAAAAATTGCCCCAGCTTGTGCAAACACCAAAGTGAAGGCAATTGTGACCTGACTGACCCACGTGAAGGTAGTTAAATACTTTGAAGAACTATGATGTGCCCTTGTGAAACCCAGGAAGCTTCCAAGTACAAGTTTGCATCATGTCTGGAGCTCAAGGAGAAAGGCAGACCAATTGGCTGCTCCTGGCCACATGTTATACACAGGGAACAATGGACAACAATGTGAGAATTAACCCCTGAGCCATTGGAAGACCTGAACCTTAGTGGCCACTCAACAAGTTGGGCTGCTCCAGGAGTCCTTTGACATTCCACACTCATCCACAGTGGTCAGAACACACAAAGATTCTTAAGAATCAACCATGATTTGTATCACAGAGTTGGGTAGGCCAGGTTCAGGATCTCCTCAAAAAATCCTAGACATCTGTAATTTCATCTCTGGAGTTGTTACACTGAGTGAAGTACTCAGAACATCAAGTCCTAGGACAAACTGAAGGCCTCTGAAGAAGTCATATTTGATTTTACTGTTTATGTATTACATCATTCCAGAAAATATCTGAGGTTGTTTGTTGTTGTTGCATGCCATTGAGTCAGACCCGACTCGTAGCGACTACTCCTTTGGTTTCCGAGGCAGTATCACTATGGAAGTAGATTGATTGCTCAACCTTTCTTCCGAGGTAGTTTACAAAAATCACATAAAATAGAACAAAGTTTTTTTTAAAAAAAAAATAATAAGGAAGAAAATATGGAGGAAAGGAAAAAAGGTAAAAGAAAACAAAGTCTAGGTAGAGTAATACCTTAGTACATGGTGAAAGGTCCTTTACATTTGGCCTACCAAAAAAAAAAAAAAAAATTCTGACTTATAGCAACCCTGTAAGACAGAGGAGAACTGACCCATAGGGTTTCCAAGGCAAATCTTTGTGAAAGCAGACTGCCTCATCTTTCTCCCACACTTAGCAGGTGGATTCAAACCACTGACAGCAGCTGAATGCTTTAACCACTGTGCCACCAGAGCTCCTTCATTTGGCCTAAGGTACCTGCAAATCAAGCTCAGGCCTCCTAACCTGCAAAGTAAAAGTGCCAGAATACCAGTTACAGAATTTATTGTGCCTATGATGTATCCTACTTCCGTAGTGATACTGCCTCGGAAACCCAAGGAGGGGTCGCTATGAGTCAGGGCTGACTTGACGGCACATAACAACAACAACAACAATGATGTATCCTACTTCCGTAGTGATACTGCCTCGGAAACCCAAGGAGGGGTCGCTATGAGTCAGGGCTGACTTGACGGCACATAACAACAACAACAACAATGATGTATCCTACTTCCGTAGTGATACTGCCTCGGAAACCCAAGGAGGGGTCGCTATGAGTCGGGGCCGACTCGATGGCAAATAACAACAACAACATGATGTAAAAAAATGAAGGAATTACTTCAGAGAAACAAATGTCTTCCTAATACTGAGGCTCTCCATGGGGTCTCATAAGGGAGACTCAGAAACACAGTGGAATGCCATGAAGAGAATATATAAAACAGCCCTGCAGTAAATCCCATATAGAATTTCCTATAACACCCTAATGCAGGCTGATGGCTCTGCCAATGCCCAGTCCAATGAGAGCATTTGTGTAGACTCCAGAATGACCCCTCCTGAGCTGGCTAAATCTCAAGATAAAAATCAGACGAAGGGAACAGCTTTGGAAATCTGATGGACTGTTTTCTAAGTCCCCCTGAGCTTTACCTCTCTGGGAATCTGAGTTCAGTCTTCTCCCCAGGTCTTCTGCTGGCCTCACTCCCCAAAGCCATGAAGGGAGTGAGTGACTCACTCATGGGGAGTGAGTCCCTTACATTCCCATTAAAGAGCAAGACAGCTTGTAACCCATCCATGACTGGAGGAATGGTCTTCTTGTCACAATCTGGTGTGCACAGGACAATCTCCTCTCTTGGTGAATGTGCAAGCCAAGGAGCTAGAAGGACCAAGTGCTGGTCCTAAGTCCACCACTCGCTGACCAAACTTAGGAAAGACCGTTCTTCTCTGTGAACCATAGGGCCATTGCCTGCAAATGGGGAAGACCACCTACAATCTAACCCACACCTTCCCTGAGGATTCTTCCAATGCCAGTGCTCTGCAATTCATGGCAAACTGAAGAGAGGCACTGAAGAAGAGTTGCAAGTTTTGGGGTCTGTGGTAGACATGGAAATGTGCTCCCAGATCCCCCTTCAAGGAAGGTTCTGCTGCCCATCTGTGGGGAGTGCAGCCAGTAGACTTATCTCAGCTGTCAGCTGCCAGCTCACTGCTAGCTCCTTCAAAGTTGGCTTCAGTGCAGAGACTCTTCACCCGCGACCCTGCCCTCACCAGGACAACTCACACAGGATGACTGAACAAGGCAAGGATATAAGGGCTCAGTCATTTTGTTCCAATGCAAGATCATATTTGCACTTAAGCTCTCCACAGAGTTAGCAGAGACCTGTTGGGCCTGTATCTCAATTTGACTCCTTTCTCTGCTCAAGCCTGCTTCTTCCTCCTTCCTTTCACAGGTGTTGACTTCAAACCCCCACCTCAGCATTTGCTTCTGAAGAATCCAACCTGCAACAGGGTCCAAGTACTCATGATACAGACTTACCTGGTCCATGATCTTTGGGAAAGAAGCATTACCCACCACAAACCAAAGAGCTAGAGAAACAACCAGCAAGGCTAGTGTAACAACACTGGGAGCCACAGCTGCAACTCAAGGGACAGCCATTACATGGAAGCTCTACCTGTGTAAACCAGACACAATGCTCTTCCTCCCAAGTCAGCCTCCTCTTGAGCTTGTTTTCCAGCTAATGACACCAGCTTTCAGGTCATCCAAGCTCAAGAACTCCAATCCTTTCCCAATCCCTTCTTTCTTCTGTCCCTGCATCTAAACTGTTACTGAGTTTGGAAGCCTTTGTCTGTGCATTGCCTCCCAGCATCCTCTGTGCCTCCCGTGAACACTGTCTCCTTCTTGTACCACTGTAGCAGCCTCCTGCTGACCTCCCATTCTCATGCTTCTCACCTCTTCCTTACATCAGCTGTGTCCTTGGTACACACCCCCTATCACTGGGATGCCCCTGCTGTTCCCCATTAGCTGAGTCATTGCTCTACTGAAGGAAGAGAATGATATATTGGAGTCACACTAGGCACTCACACCTGTTTCACCTGTTTCCCCTGAAGTCACTGGGAAGGAAGTGTTTGTTGCTGCTTGTGAGAAATACCCAAATGCAAACAAAAGGTGGTAAAACAATGTGAATTGGACGAGAAAGTTCTGTTTCTGTTTGGATTGAGGTCAGCATTATTTCTCTAGCTTAGACTTGGAAAATAGAACACTTGTTCAATTGCCAAGACTCTTGGCACATGAATGTATATGCCTGTGTGGACATGTGGAGGTTCCAGAGACAAAAGAGGAGCTGGGTGACTTGCTGGCACTGGATACCAGGGTATCTCTTAATGTTCCTGTTGAATAAATAGCTTTAAAATGCCAGAATCAATGTCTGTGTCCCCACACAAAAAAGGGCAGGCTATGAAAGTGGGGGACTGAAGGCCTGCCACAGAGGGCCAGTATGACCTCCCCATGCCACCACACTAATGCAACAGTCATAGACCTGGGTGCTTCAAGCCAAAGTATCAGCCAGCATGAGACCCAGACATAAATACCCCCAAAAATGCACCATAAAGAGGGAGGGATGGCATGGATATCAACTGGGTATTATTGTCATCTAAGAGAACTGGCTTGGCCTCTCTTTCTCAGAAACCAATAAAGGGTTGCTGCCTTTGCTATGTTTCGCTGTGAACAAGAACAAAATTAAATAATCGATGTGAGCTTCACTTTCCCTTCTTTTTACTGTTCATCTTCATGCAGGCCTGATAGAGGATAATTTAATACTGTACCTTTCTGCCAAGGAAACCACATGCTTGTCACTATTACTACTGACTTGTCACTATTGCATCCTGACTCTATAGTAAGCCTAGTCAGAGAATATCAGGCACATTGTAAAGATGAGTAAACTGAGGCCAGACAAAGTGAGAGGAAGGTTTATTCTCTTATTCAGAATGACAAGCAGTATCATGTCTGGTGTGTAGCTTATTAGTCTTTCTTTTTTAAAAATAGAAAAATAAAGCACATTGTGGAAGGTCAGAGTCCCGGAGATGAAGAAAATTAGATGAGAATAACCTAGGCAGTGTGTGTGAAAGTCCGTCTCTGTGTGGAGCTGGGAAAAGAAAAGAAACAAGGGAATCAGGGCTTTCATTATACCCCTTCTAAAATGGAAGGGGAAAAAAAAAAAAAAAAAAAGCCCAGCATTGTCATTGAG